>NW_020448052.1:2250-6887 GCF_003343035.1 Apteryx rowi | reverse complement strand
CCCCCCGGCCGCAGCCCGCACCGGGCGCGGAGGCACCGCCTCTGCTCCGCCGCGGAGGCTTAGGAAAGCCCCATTCCCGTTTTTTCGGTGATTGTTACACGATCATTTGAAGCAGAGAAGTGGCATTGTAATATGACAAAACATTGTCCTCGTAACATTACTATGCAGGAACTAAGGCTTTTTTTTTGCCTTTTTTTTTTTTTTAAAACTAGAAACAAGTTTTGATTTCCCAAACTTACTCATCTGTTAAACCAGAGAGGCACCTTTGCAATGACTTAAGTGAGTTGCCTGGTTTTGGTTACATGAGCCTTCAAGATTGTCCAACTAGACTTCATCTCTTCACACCTCGTGTTTATGTATTAATAGGATATAGCCTTTCTGCTTTTCCACCTCTGAAATGGCTCCTCAACTTTGAATGAACTCAGATGTTCTCTCTGCACCTTCATAAAGTTCCCATTATGCCAAACTGCCAAAACATTGCAGTTGCCTAGTGAAAACCTTCGCTCTTTCAGTGGTTGGGACCTTCTTTAAAAATTCAGCAACCAGCATGGTTATATTTTATTTATTTGCACCATTTTCATGGAGGTCAAGAAATTTTAACGTATGTTGTCAAGTTAAATTGATTTTTTTTTCAAAAGAAAGTATACGCAACATCAGTTAAAATAAATTTCTAAATGTAATTATTTTATCTAATCAATTTCATAACAATCATAATCAAATAAATTTAGCAGAGCCTAAAGGTTTGTAATTATTCAAACTTATGCTGGTATATCAAACATTCATAGCTCATATTCATATTAGCCAGCATTCGCTCTTTATATTTTTCCATGTCACAACTAAAAATAGGAAGGGTTTAGAGCAAGAACTCTGGTTTTCTGTGAATAACCATTGACATAATGCATGTACTTAAAATATTTTTATTTTCACAGACTGAAACAGATTTTATCAATATTTCTCACTCTAAGTGCAAAAAATGCTAAAAAATAAGGAGATTCTTCATACAAAAGCAGCTTCTTTAATATAGCCACTATAGACTTAATCTGCCAGTATTCAAAAGTATAGAGTAAGTGTGCTAAGGCTTTATAGGACAAACTTCCATTCAATAATGAGAATATGGAATATTACATGATGATCATTATGGAATTATATGGAATATTACAATGATCATTATGGTCTAAACAGCATAATCTAACCTATTCCTCTGTCTTTACTTCTTCAAATATTCTGAAATGCTTGAGTGCTCAGCATTCTTAACACACAAGTAAGTACCTCTGTTTTCATTTTATATTGGCATGTACTGATTAGATAATAAAGAGCCTTCAAATAAATGACATTTAAAAGCTAAGACTTGCCAAGACTTACCTGGGGCCAGAGTCTATGTAATCATCAAAGTCTGCACGGAACTGCAGATAATTTACATGGCTTGAGCCAGAGGTCCTGTAATAAGAGAATTCATCTCAAAAATGGAATTTAAGACTTACTTAAACACATATCAGTTCATGCGCCAATCTGTCCATCTCATTATTGCCATTCTGCAGGTAGATGACATGCATTAATGTAGATCCCTGATAGAGCCAGAAATAGAGCTGAAAGGTACCACTGTATGTTTTAACCATTAAACTATACATCTTTGTCATCTGGTGATTAAAATGAAAGCCTGCTGTATACATTCAGTTTGCCTCCTACCTTCCATCAAGCAGATTACATTTAAACTGTTGTTCTTCATCAAATTTCAATAGCACGTTAGAGCAACAGTATCGATGCATGCAATCTCCACAGCAGAAGTTGGGACAGGATTTTGCAGGTTGCGCCTTGCCATGCTGATCAGTATATGCCTCACAGTCCTCACCCAAAACTGAAAAAAGTTAAAATCCAAGAGTTAGTAACTCAAGAAATAATCATCGTACCAAGTATCGCTCACATATTGATCAGCTCACCTAGGTTAATATCTAAATAGGTTTCAGGTATTTCCGTCAGGTCTTCCAAATCAATTATTTCCTTCAGAGTATAGCAAAGGCAAATACGTACTCCTCGCACAGGAACTGATGGTATCTTGTCTTCATCAAGTAGCTCTTCCCAAGGGTTCACACATACATAAGGGATTAAACTGCACGCTAATACACTTATGAGATGCTCTGTCTGGTGCTGTGCTCATCATTGTGTCTGCTAGTGGCTACCCAATTACTCCAAAGACTCAAACACCAACTTGACTAGCCAGGTCTTTGAAAAAATACTGCACAAGCCCTGCGGTCAGCTAGGAGAAATGGTAAATCTTCCTGGATATTTGACTTGATGCAGAAGATGCATCACAGCCACATTCCCTATAGATTCAGATTTCCATATGAATTGGCTGCTTCTACCTGTTGCTTTCTTTACTTCACAGAAAACCCTAATCTTGCTCAATTCATGGCACGTGTTCATGACAGGCAATGGGACGTTGTGAGACAGAGATTCCCGGGACCAGAACCAGTCAAGCGGCGTGCTCCCACTGCACGCTTCAGCCGGCGCAGGTGCAATGGTAAGGAAGCGGGAGTGTTTGCACACAGGGACAGATTTCTGGCAGGATATCCCATGCTTTTCAGCAGTGCATTCATTGCATTGGGCTGAGGTATTCACTAATGTGCAGGCAGCTTTCTCTCTCCATAGCTTTGCCCTTTCAAGCCTGAATGACTACAAGGTAAGAATGACGCATTTGAATCAAAAACCTCCAACGGTCACGTGGAAATACTTCTCAAAGCTTAAGCTTTAGGGTTTCCCTAGCAGCATCGCAACTGCAATGCTCTGGGTACCCCACAGAAATGGGACAGGCCGATATGGAGTTAAAATAGTAAGTCAGTGGATAACGCTGCGGCAGGGAGGAGTCAACAAGGAAGCAAAGAAACTTTACAGGAGTGCTATCACTGGTAGAACGTAGAAAAGGAGAATTCAATACGGAAATAAGCAAGACAGCTGAGCCTGTGCCACTCTTAGATGGTCCATTCAGTCTGATGGCGTCGGGTTTCTCCCCCTCTGAGAGACACCTGAGGTTCAAACACTTGGAATCTACTTGTGAGGGGAATAACTAAACCAGGACTTGAACAAAACCTGGACAGGAAACTTCCCGACCCTTAATCTGCTCCTTCACGCTTACATTGTACGCGCAGACAACTCTCCGGGGCCCACCCCAGTTCTTCCAGCTCCAAGACAAGCATTAATGCTGCTTCACCGACTGCCAAGAGGAGCCCTGGTGTTTTGCTCCTAACCCACTCTCCACCCGAGAAGCTCCAGCTCCTTCAGGTGTAGTTGTTCAGAGACTCCAGACAAGAAGGGAGGCAAAGATGACAAATCCTATTCCTTCCAAAGAAAAGTAAGGGATAGTTCCTGAAGCATACAAGCTGAGTTTGCATTTGAATACAGTCTTGACTCTTCAGCAACAAGATATATCTGAACGCTCCAGCCAACACCAGAAAAAAAAAAAAATCACTGTTCTAAGGAGTTAAAGGTGAAGGTGCATCACATACAAGCAAACGGGAACTTCTCTAGCAATATCACAGTACTTCTGCAAATATGTTTACACATTTTCACGCCTGGCTCACAGAACTTTTTCTCGGCAGACACATAACGTCATCAGACAACAACTTCCTTCCTGTACCACCAGTACGGCAGTAACAGGTAGCTGAGCTAATTCTAAAATACACTGTGAACTTACGTACAAACAAAACAAGGCAGCCAACAAAATTACTCCCTCCATCTCACAACTGGGCTACTGCAGCGCAGTCAAACAACAGTGGAAACAAAAGGTCTAGAGCACTTCTCAGACCGGAGTCTCAGGAGCAGCCAAGCCGACCTAATGGCTGAGCACTGCCAAAGGAGAGGGATTTGGCTCCTCTGCTTTGCTCCTCTCTTCCTCCACCAACTTTGCTCCTCACAAGGACCCCTCCGGAGCCGATTCAATTCACTAACTCATCAGCAGACTCTCTGGTGGCCTGTGTGCCTTTGGTTTTTGCTAGTCAGTTTTCTGCCAGGTTCATGATTCGAATCAGCTCAGAAGGGCCCAATGGACACCCCAAGCCCGCACGATGCAAGTGCTAAGGCTGAGGGAGGCAGAAAGCACCTCCTGTTTTGGCATACCTATCACTGAGCGGCCCCCCGTCCTGCCGATAATTGGCACCTCAAAACCCTCTGACCAGCGGGTCGAGTTCCAACTCAAGAGCAGAGCTACTACGCTATTCCCCTGCAAGCTCAACGGGCCCAAGAAGAGAACGTCCTCTGATTTCCAACCTACGGTTACTCCAGGACAGCTTGTATTTATTTACCGCTCTAGTGCCGTTGCTGCGATCTAGCTTGAAGAACTCTTCTCGGGGCGTTCGCCCATCCAAGTACTTACACGGAAGACTCTGGTGGTCTCGGGCATCATTCAGCTCAACTCTCAGAGCAAGTGGGGTCCTTCAGTCCCTAAAATTACCCCCGGCAAGGCGAATGGTCTCTTGCCGATCCACGCGAGATCCCCTTTCTCCTCCTTGCGCGCACGGGCGCAGGACCAGGCACACGGGAGCAAGCAGGCGGCGCTGCCCGCGCCGTCGGGGCGCTGCTCGCTCGATGAACCCCGCGCTGCCCGCGGCTCCCCGCTCGGCCCCGCGCCTGACGGGTCTCGCGGC
>NW_020448052.1:0-1540 GCF_003343035.1 Apteryx rowi | reverse complement strand
GCGCCGCCTCCTCGCTGTTCTCTGGAGTTAACTGGTTTCTCGGGGAGTCAGAGCTGCGGGTGGAAACGCGCATCCCCGGGGAAGGAGCCTCGCGTAGGAACGGGGGGCTGGAAGGTCTCCCCCGGTCTGACACTCGTACAAACGCGCTCGTGTCCCCCGGCCTGCGCAGCAGCCCAGGGGACCCAGAGCTTTCCTGGGGCCCAACCTTGTGCCCAGCATGTGCCCTCGGGAATCGGGGTGTGTGAAGACAACGTATCTGTCATGAAATTGCAAACTAACCAAAGCAGAACAACGTTTCGGGAGGATTGTGAACCTCTGCTTCGTTTCTTTCCTTCTACAACTCAACAAAGTAAGTTTGATTTACATTTTGGTGTGTCTATATTTAACTGTGTAGGAGAAACAAATGAGATACTAGTGCCCTGTAGCAGTAAATTAACTTCCGTTTTGACGTCAAGTTTGCTTGACGTCCTCTCTGAGGAAGCCAGGAGAACCTGGGAGCTGTCCTGCAGGGCTTTTGTGCCAGCTCAGAGGCCACAACTGTAGCCATACTTAAAGTGGGCAAGCTGATTTTCCCTGGTGGAAGTGACGTCTTGAGTGAGAAAATGCAGGCGGAGGGAAGGAAAGGAGGGTACGTTGGTGCTCCCCGGGAGCTCTGCTGGGGCTGCAGSCTGGGCTGCTCAACGTCGGGCCTCCGCCAGCACCTGGGCCAAAGCTTGTGCTGCAGCGCAGTTGCCAAAGACACCCAGCGGCTGATGAAGCAGCTCCMTCAGYTGCRTGGTACCAGCCCTGGGGGAGCACCCTCTGCTCTGCGCTTCCCACTTGCTTTTTATTCAAAAGACGTGGCGGTAGGCCTGCRAAGAGAAGGCTAGCAAGGGAAGGTRGGCGTCTTCCACGTCCTTCCTGGCTTCTTGCTAARCTTTTGAGGAGTCTTTCACTTGGGGAAGGATGGGAATGCTCAGGTGTSTGAGAAGATGACACTGAGCATTGCTTRCTTAGACACCCGTGCAAGTCTCTTCCTCTGAAAGACCTTCTTGTTTCCTTCAGGCAAATTTTYGGGCTGTTTTGATCAGTGTGAAGAGGCAGGGCCGCCTCGTGACTGTCTGCCAGGTAAGTGCGCAGTCACAGACAGACCTTTTCGTACCTAGTGCTCTTGTCGTGGGAAGGGAGCCAGGCTGTGGGTTACAGTCCCTGCATAGGGACCAGGTGTGTTCCAAGGACTCGGGCGCATCCACACCGGTGGGTGATTTGGAGGAAGATGGCCAAAGTCCCATAGCTTCTTCTGTTATGGAAAATCAGGCTCGCCGGCCTCCATAACAGTTTGGCACCCCAGATGGGACCCTAGGCAACCACTGTCGGGGCCTCTCATCTCCAAACGATCATCTGGCGCCATCGGGTGAGTTCACCTGGGATCTTTGGCAACGGGAGGCACCRAGAGGGTGAGTCTTAAATTCCTGCCTAAATTCTAAATTCTGGTTTGGTAACAAAGTGCACTGTAAGGGGTACGCAGGCTGATCACCGTAAGGCGTACCAGGTAAGGGGT
>NW_020448051.1:15600-17302 GCF_003343035.1 Apteryx rowi | reverse complement strand
CCACTGTTAGCTGACATATTGTAGGGCTATTTTTCATTCCTTGCGGTAAAACCACCCAATGATATCGTAACATCGGCGCAGCATGATTTATAGAAGGTAGAGAAAAGGCAAACCGGGGGGCATCCTCAGGATGCAGGGGAATGGAGAAAAAGCAATCCTTAATGTCAATTATTGTCAAAGGCCAGTTGGCAGGTAACATAGTTGGAGATGGCAATCCCAGTTGTAACGCACCCATGGGTTTGATTACAGCATTAATAGCCCTGAGATCATGTAGGATTCGCCATTTACCACTCTCTTTCGGTATACAAAAAGCAGGGGTATTCCAGGGGCTAGTAGTTGGTATAACATCTCCCAGTTGTAACTGTTCTTTTACTAACTGCTGTGATTGGTCCAGCCGTTCCTTCTTTAGAGGCCATTGATCAACCCACATGGGGACGTCCGTTTTCCAATTGAGTCTCAGAGGTTGCAGTACATTTTGTCGGAAGGGCGGATCCAGCACCAGGATCTGCTCATGCTTAGCCAGAGGCCTGGCGGCCAGCATCTCACTCGCTCACTACCGCGGGAGGAGGGGGCAGGGAGGCCGGGTGGCGGCTCGGTGCTAGTGCTGGTGCTGGCGCTGAGGGGCGGCCACCGTGTCGCACCCCCCCACCCCACGCGGTGCTGCCCCACAACAGAAACATCCTTTTTTCTTTGTTCCCCCTTGACTCTCCTGCACATACAACTGAGCCGCCAGTGCAGCAGCCAGAGATTCAGCGTGATGGCGTACAGAACCTATGGTTTGACAAGCCCGTACCATATCGACAATAGTACAATTCGATCGACACCTAACCGTCTGCAAGGCTCTCTTACAATCCGCATTCGCATTCTCAAAAGCAAGCTGCGTCAACAATAACACTCGAGTGTCCTCATTCTCAATCTGTCGCTCAGTCGCCGCAAATAATCGATCAACAAATGCGGAGTATGATTCCGTAGGACCTTGCATTACTTTCACAAAGGACAAACTGGAGTCGGCGCTTACACCCGGCACCTTGCGCAAAACTTGTAAAGAGAAATTAGCAATCGTCTCATAATTAAAACTCTGATAAGCCAGACGCTCCCCTGATTTATAGATGACTGGGAATGCAGTAACAGTTTGTAAATCCCCTGCTTGTAAGGCTTCCCGGCAGCACATCTCCCATCCATCTTTCCCTTGTCCCGCCCATAACTCCCGTTCGTTAGTGGGGGGGCATAAATTGGGCTCCTGCTCTGAAGCTATAATCCCCGGATCGGAGGGGTTAATTTCGTCACTGCCATCGGCTTCTCCAGCAAGAGCTTTGAAACGTGAGTCGCYGGAGGGCGGGGCCGTGTTATGAGCACCTTTCTCGCCTTCCTCATTCCCCAATTCAGCGGTCAATCGGGTGGGATCCAGGTCGTGGGGGGATGCCGCGACTACCGGGGGTGGCTCCTCAAGGGAAGGTGCCGAGGGTAAAGACGTATCAGAGGCGGAGGGGGCAGGAGGCAAACTTTTTTGCGTGGCTTTAAGAGTACTCATAATCGTCCCCCATRGAGCCAGATGCTTCCAAACTGCAACATCTCCAGTCCCTACTTCTTCATGTAATCTTTGACCTACTTTCACCCATTCATCAAGTTGAAATGTCCCATTTACAGGGAAGTCAGGTACATTTCTCGTAATCCAGTCCAAAAATGTGAGTAATTTGCTGTC
>NW_020448051.1:12688-13751 GCF_003343035.1 Apteryx rowi | reverse complement strand
AAACAGCAGCCATGTGCCCACCACTGGCCTCTCAATACTGAAACAAAAGTGACCTCACAGTCTGCATTGARGCCACGTGCATGCTGCTGGCCTAGCATGGGCTGAGGCACACCATCCCCAGAAGCACAAACAACACTCATCTCCATACTGCTGCTCTACCAAGTGCTCCTGCACCTGTACAAAAAGAAGCADTGTGTCTGCTGGTGGCCTAGGAGATACTGAGCCCGAATGACTTCACAAACACAAACATCAGCAATATGCATCGAGCTGGTCTGTCAGGTGCTGAGGCTGAAGTGAGTGGAGAGGAGAAGCTCACCTGGGCCACTTGCATGTCCCTTGATTAAGCTGTTATCACTCCATACACAACAGTCTTCTGCCAACACCTTTCATCTCCTGGCAAGACTCTCTCCAGGTCATGGCACAGCTCCACTCTGTCACCCTGCACACAAATCACAGAAGGGAACAATTGCTCTTGCTTTTCCTGTAGTACCATCAAGTCCGAGCTGGGAGCCTTTGCACTGCAGCACCTACACAATGACAGCAGGACGCCACTTCCATTTCTGGTGCATTTCTAGGTGCAGAGACCAGCTGAGGGAGCAGCTGCACTGCAAAGGGTTGCTGACACTGGCACATCAACTCAGCACTGCACCAGGCATCAACCTGATGCCAGACCTCTGCTCTGCCACCTAGCCTACAAACACACTGCCTCTGCCCCACAGAGCTGCCTCTTCTGCTTGATACAACCAAGTGCCAGCACAAAGAGATGGATGCAGGACACTCACCACTTGCACACTCCCCAGCCACTGCTCTGCTCGCTGCCTTCCCTTGGCTCCTCAACCCAGACACACAGTGAAGGTCTTGAGGTGACACCACAAGGTGGCCAAGGCACTCTGGGCTCACAAGGCCTGTGCAAATGAKCAGCACAAGATCGGGGACAGAGCTGKCTCCTTGGRAGATGCTGCTCTTTTCAGAGGGAAGGAKCCTGCTTTCTTTGGGCACAGCAGGCTGCTGCTTTCCACCTCCATCCCCTCAGCAACCTCCACCTAGGGATGGCAGGGATGGG
>NW_020448051.1:8153-11614 GCF_003343035.1 Apteryx rowi | reverse complement strand
AGGGACACACCCTGGCATCCTGCCTCCACCCTCAGGGGCTCCAGGACTGCACTGGGAACCTCCAGGAGTGGAGCAACCTAGAAAGAAAGAAAGAATCGGAGTGTTACTGTCAGTTCTGCTGGCCTTACAGAGTCTCAACAGGCAGGGGCAAATGTCTCCCCTCCATGCTGAGCTGTATTGGTGAGAGCCTGATCAAAACTTCCCTGGAAAAGGACCCAAGACACCTCATCTACTGGCACCTGCCTTGAGCAGTGTGTTGGATCCCTACCTCCACATGTCTCCCCCAGTGCAGCCTCAAGGAATCTGCTAGACTGAGACTCTTGCCAAAGGAATCAGCAGCTTTGGAGTTGCGGCCGCCACCGCTCACCAAGGACAGGTGTCTCAGAGCCACCCATTGCCCTCAGAGACCTGACTTCTCATGAGGTGGCATCTCCCCTGTCTGAAAGGGTCTGCGTAGGCACAAAGTGGAGAAATGGCTCTGACCGCTTTGATTAACTACCCGTCTCTCTGAGGGATCGGAATGGATTAGGGTCTGAGATGGGAAGATGCAATGAGGGTCCAGATTCAACAGAAAGCCTTCAAGGAGGGAGAAGAGGACTTTCTCCAGGGGAGTCAGTAACATCCCAGAGACTCACGGAAGCATCAAGACCTTCCGAAACTGCAAGCCTGAACCTCAGCTGACAGAAACCACCAAACTGCGAGCAGCCCTGCCTCGCACCACGGTGCTCCAAGGAGGCAACGCGGTCACCAACAGTCCTCACCCAGGTCTCCCAGAAGGACACCGTGATGGCAGGCTGGGCTCTGGSAGCAGAGCACTGCTCTCTCCAGACACCTCCAACCATGCTGACCAGCAAAACACTGGGGCCACCACTCAGCTTCACCACAGGGCACCCCGCACTGTAACACACCGGTACCCCTGCATCTGACAGAGGGTTGGCAGCCAACACGCGCCTCTGCATCAGCAACACACAGGTCACAGCACCACACATGGCAGCACACAGGGCACCCCCAAGTGCCCCACAACACACAAAGCCCAACCCTCCAGCCCTTCCATTCCCTTCTAGGCCTCCAAGGCCTTGCAACAGGCACTGCCTCTGAACATCTGCTCACAGCCTGGGGCCTACTCACTTCCCCCCTCCAGGACTCTCAGAGCCACTCAGAAATGCCATTTTCAGAACAAAAGACACCGTTGGGAAGGGCCCCTCGCGAGGACACCAGCAGCCTGCTCACACTTTGCCCAGCAGCTCCCAAAAGCAGCTCAGAACAGCACGTGGGGGCTGCGGTGGCAGCAGCAGCTCAGGGAAACGCTTCCAAATGGGTCTCCGACCCCCGGCAGAGGCAAAGCTTCCTGCCCCCCAACCCCAGCAGCTACCCCAGGCCAGCTGCTCGGGGCAGGCCGCCACGTCTGGCTGCAGGGCAGCTTCCCGCTCTGTCCCCGGTCGCTCTGGGCTGTGCTCACAGCCCCACCAGCCCCTGCTGCAGCTCCTGCAGGAAAGCAGCCCCATTGCCAGCACCGCTGCCCCCTCCCCAGCAGGAGGGCACCTGCCAGCAGCTGAAGGTGCCCGCAGCCCCGCCAGCCCCACTCACACCCGCTCTTGCGCGCTTCCTCCATCAAGCTTGGCTCCCGCTCCCCTTTCACGGCTGTTTTTCCACATGCTGCACTCTGATTGGCTGACAGAGATGTCAGTCAAACCCTGCCCCACCCTCCTCCCCTGGCCAGCCAATAGGAGGGCAACACTGGGGGCGATGCCATGGCAACACGGCAGCCCTGTGTGACCCCATGGGCGGCTCCTCCCCCTCCCCCGTGGTGAGGCGCCAAGTTGTGGGCAGCAGCGCAGGGCAGCGTGAGGTGTCGCAGGGCCTGGGGGCAGTGCGGTCCCATGTGGGCGGGCAGTGCGGGGCCCTGGGGCCCGGCCCCTGCTGGGGCTGGGCTCTGCCTCAGGGGCCCTGCAGGGTTCCTGGCTGCCCTGCTCCTGGGGCTGTGCCAGGTGCGGGGGAGCAGCCCCCCCCAGGGCCTGTGCTGGTCCCGGCCCTGGTGCTGTCATGGGGGCCCTGGGCATGGCTGGGGTGCCAGAGCCAGCGGGCAGCATCCTGCTGCCCCCAGTGCAGGGCAGGGCAGAGCCCTGTCACCCCTGGGGCCCCGGCAGCCCCGGGGTTCGGCAGCCCTCGCACTGCACCCAGCAGGGCTGGGCCGCGACCAGGCAGGGACTGCTCTCTGTGGGGCCGGGCTGGGTCCTGGGGGTTGCTCTGGAGGACTGAGGAGCCCCGGGGGCATGGGGAAGCCAGGGCAGAGCAGCTCTGGGCCTGCTGGTGCTGGGCAGCGGAGGTGTGTGGCTGGGAGGGGGCTGGGGCAGGTGGCCCTGCTGGACTCCCCCCAGCACTGTCCCCCACGGCTCAGAGGAAAATGCTTGGTGTTAGCAAGGACTTGTGGGGTGGCGATGGCACCCCCACCTGGTTCCAGGCTGCTCCCCCAAACAGGCTGTCTTTTGAGTGCAGAGGTCTGACCCCCATCTGCAGGAGGACAGGGTCTGTGGCCATCTGAGGACAAGATCTCTGAGCCCAAAACATGCTCTGCCAAGTGGGAAGTGTAAATGATCCATGGGGAAGGAACAGAGGATCTCCCAAACAAGTAGATGCCTTGGGGTTATTACAAGGTGAAGGATCCATTTCCAACATGGGCATTTCCAGCAGACTCTTGAGAGCCCCACAGGAGCTGCAGGACACCCCAGYCTCCAGGACACAGGACCCCTTTCCTTCCAGAACAAGATCCCAAAGGAAGACCCACTCCCAGGGATACCTGGACCTGGATTTCCCCCTGCCATAAGGGGATGGAGCTGGTCCCACAGGAGCCTTGGGGCTCAGGGCAACTGCAGCCCCAGGATCCAGGAGTCCTGGCTGCCACATTGTCCCCTAAGCCAGGCAGGACCCTCAGGCAGGGCTCTTGTGGCAGCCCCCAGCACTGTCCAGTCACCCCCACATGCCAGGACCCACAGCCGTTTTTGGAATTAGCACTCTGTGTGCAACACCTCAGGAAGGAGCTCACGAGGCCCTTCCACTTGGTGGAGAGCCACAGGAGCTTTGGGAACAAGGAACTGTGGTCTGGGGTGATGGTCTTGGTCCATCAGTCCTCCATCTCACTTGCCCTCTTGCCCTCAGCTCACCTGTCCATCTGGGGAAAAAGGATGCTCTTCCCATCTCGTTACCCTAAAACTCCTCTCCAACATGTCCCTGCTCCTCTGCCTGTTGGTGAACAGCCACAACGTGGTCCTGCTGCCTCCTGTCCCCACTCCATGCCATGGAGCAGCTCTGAAGGGCAGAGGTGGGGAGCATGTGAGCAGTGCCCAGCAGTGCCTCGGCATCGCAGGGAAGCACCGGAGAGACCTCCCTGTGATGCAGCACATCCCACTGTGACCTCAGCTTGTGTCGTCTGGGGGCTCAGTAGGTCACCGCCATGGAGATGC
>NW_020448051.1:0-7667 GCF_003343035.1 Apteryx rowi | reverse complement strand
TTTCCTCCAGGCTTGCCAGGATCTCCAGCCAGATATCCCACATATGCTGTGAAATACATAGAAATATGCAGCTTAGAGTATTTGGAGTAGAAGAGGTCATCTTTCAGAAAGGGTTCCTTGTTGGAGATTCTTGAAGTTAACACTTCTGGGATCTGTCAAACCACAAGATTTTTTTAGGCAGAGCAGGCAAGGTTTTTTTTTTTTTTTTTTTTTTTTCCAGAGGCATAGCAGTTGCCTCCCTCTCCTATTAGCAAAGGCTAATGGGGGATACTACCCGTATCCATGATTGGTGCAGACACTCTTTTCTTCCAAAGACTCTGGAAACTCTTTGCTTATAATGCAGTAGTATCCCCCAATTAGCCCTTACTTAGCTTTCTGATTAACCCCGCTCCAGTCCAGTGAATTCTGGAGCGGGTCTTGAGCTCTTCCTGCTGAAGGCCTCGCTGTTTTGGGGCTCCCTTTGCACCCTGCACCCTACACACTGCTCTGGGCTCTGAAACCAATCATCCAGTGGCTGACATCCAGCAGGAGGACTCAGAAAGCACTTTAGATCATGTGGGACTTTTTCAGCCACACAGTTAACAAGGAAATGGTCTTGCCAAGGTGGAGCACTCAGAGGTGCCCTTTCAAGTGGCAGTGCCACAGTCCTTAGCTTTTGAAATGGGCAAAATAAGGGAAACATCCAAAGACAAAGTATTTCTTCAGAAAAGAATTTGCCTTTGAAACCACTTCTCCCAGATGTGCAGTGACTACAGTGAGTAGTGATGCTCCAGCACTTGTCTGCAAGTCAGCAGGAAATAATTCATGGGTCATAGCTGAGAATCAGCTTGCAAAGCTGAAGTTGTTTTATGCAAATAACTTGCAAGCCCCCTCAGAATGATGTCCCTCACCTTTCCACATGCTCCTCTCTTCTCTAAGGCAGTCATTTCTGACCTGACAGTTGAGGTGTCCAACTCAGCTGAGCACCTTTTGCACTGTGTCCCTGAGCTGGTTGAGGCCTGCAGGCTCTGCAGCTCTTGCCTGATCAGCTCAGGCACAGCCTGGGCATTAGCTCACTCGTGGACTCTTCTTTGCAAGTGAAGCCCCTCTGAGATGCAATCGCAAGTGTGGATCTGAGGCTGATTTGGACAAAGGTCCCCTGTTGGCAGTGAGGTGTGGGGAAAAGGAAGTGAGGGTCAGTTCCTTGTAGGGTGGTGCAGGGCTGTCCCAGCAGGCCTTGCACAGTTCAGCTCACCCACCCATCGTCCAACTGTACATTGGAGCCTGCAGAATGACTCCTTCTTGGTATCACACTATAAAAAAAGCCTCTCTGGTTGGTAATAATCCATCATGCGCTACTTTGGAAGGTTGAGCCGCCAGAGCAAGCCTCCAGATAATGTCCATGGTGTCTCTGGGCCACAGGGGCAACACGCTGGGGTCGGAGGAGACCTAGGTGAGGAGCTGTGCACTGCTTGGTGGCAGCTCAACTCCAGAGGGCTAGTCCTGAGCAGGTGGCCATGAGCCATGCCTGCCTGCCTGCCAGCTGCAGGCTGGTGGGGTGTCTGCAGCAGAGGTGCCCTCGCAAACAGCACCCAGATGGGTTCCTGTTACCTGTGTCACCCCTCCCCTCCCCAGGCCAGTCATTTCTGCTGGGTGGACTCTCTGAGACACTGGGTGACATCCCAGAGCCTGCTGGCCAGCACATCTGCTGAGGGCCAATCAGGCAGCTGCAGTGGAAGTGACCTCACAATCAACACTGCAGCCATGTCCCCTTTGCCTGCCTCTCCCCATCCTCCTGCCCATATATCATCTCTGGTGGTGGGATGAGTGGTGGTGTGAGTCTCTTCTTGTCCTCAGAAGGGCTCCTACCAGAACCCAGCCCATGAGGTTGCTGTACCAGAGGTGACCTCACCATCAAAAATGCAGATATGTCACTTCTATGATTTTCTCCCCTGCCCCTCTTCTGAGTCGTCCTCTCTTCTGGGCCTCACAGTCAACATCCCAGTCGTGTCCCCTTTACTNGTCCCTGTCGCCTGTGTCACCCCCTCCCCTCCCCAGGGCAATCATTTCTGCTGGGTGGACTCTCTGAGGCGCTGGGTGACATCCCAGAGCCTGCTGGCCAGCACATCTGCTGAGGGCCAATCAGGCAGCTGCAGTGGAAGTGACCTCACAATCAACACTGCAGCCATGTCCCCTTTGCCTGCCTCTCCCCATCCTCCTGCCCATATATCATCTCTGGTGGTGGGATGAGTGGTGGTGTGAGTCTCTTCTTGTCCTCAGAAGGGCTCCTACCAGAACCCAGCCCATGAGGTTGCTGTACCAGAGGTGACCTCACCATCAAAAATGCAGATATGTCACTTCTATGATTTTCTCCCCTGCCCCTCTTCTGAGTCGTCCTCTCTTCTGGGCCTCACAGTCAACATCCCAGTCGTGTCCCCTTTACTGGCACCTCCCTCTCCCCTATCCCTGTGGAATTACACTCACATGGTGGGACAGCTCATGTGGCAGGGTGAAACTGGGCTCCTGGGGAAGGCAGGCTGGGATGGTGAGGAGGTGCAGGTGTGCTCTGTGCAAAGGGGTGACTGGAGTGCAGAGGCCTTTTCCTTGGAGCAGGTGATGAGCCAGATGAGACCTTGTAGTAAGGAGAAGAGGACACACCAGTGTGGGTGACATTCTAGTAGGGGTTTCAGCTCATTCAGGATCTGCCTGGCAGGATCCCACAGGAGACTTCCCTGGAGGGCAGAGGGGCCATGAGGCCTCTGTAAAGACACACTAGGCAGAGGGAGAGAGCACAGAGAGGCAGAAGAAGAGAGAGGAGACGTGAATTTGAATACAGTAGTTTCTCAGAACCAAGTTTCTCCATTCAGAGTGTTGCCAGGAAACTTATCATGAAGAATAACATATACATCTATATAAACATGTAAACTCACACAGAATAATTTCTGTAGTGCATGCATATGGGGCTGCCAATAAAAGAGAAAGAAAATGTTCATTAGAATTTATAAAGAAGGTTTGAAGTTCTGAAAACGAAGACTTTTTTCAGTTCTTGCAAGGAGCTATTTTTTGTATAGATTTCACCCAATGACAAGGACTTTATATTTGGGCCTTTACAGACACATCTAGAGGCCATTGCTGCCTGAGATGCCCTGTGCATCTGTGTTGCCGTGTGGCGCTGGGAAATGTGATGCAGGAACTATGGGAGCCTTTTTGGAGCATTAGCTGGTCAGCAGGAGGAGCATCTCAAGACCTCCGAGTGGGACAACTTTTTTCTTTCCATCGACTAGAAAGGGAAGTGCAGACAACTGGATTAGCCAGAGACATCTGCACTGAAGGGGTCTGGCATCGGGTGAGCTAATTCCCATCCCTGTTGTTGCCTAAAATGGAGTCGAACTTCATGACCGTGCAGGGAATGAAAAGGGTTTGTGGCTAGATGTGTAGGGACTCTTTTAAGGCATCACTGTAACACAGGTACGTTGAGATTGGTGCAAATTAGGGCATCGATAAATAGAACATTTCACTGAAGCTGATCAGGCTGCTTCCCTCTATCAGTTGTGAGAGGTCGACATCTCATGTTGCGACTTGCTGTGTGCAAAGATTGAGGAGTGGCAAGGAAGATCCTGGACAAGGAGTGGTTTGAGGGCAGTGGACTTGTGCGAGACACAGAACTATCCTTTTTAATAGTGTAGGCCTTATTATAGAAGAAATCTTTAGAAAATGACAATAAAAAAGAAACAAGAAAGAAATTAGATAATTATCTAAAGTAACAAAAAAGATTTGTTATACTTTTCAGCATTACAAACTTCTTTGTGTTCTTATTTTTCTTATTATCACTGTGTTCTTATTTTCTTCTTTTTCTAATTATCTTTTTTGTTTGGTTCTTTTTTGATACACTGGTCTTTTGGGGAGATTCTTTTCTTTCTTTTTTTGAAAGGGAAAGTGATTTTCAGAGCTGCGGTGGGATGCAGTCACTGCCCTGCTCCCCTCTGCCCAGCCTCCCTCTGCAGCTGCAAGGGGCTCCAGTCTCCCGCAGGTCCCCTGGGAGAGCTGCCAGGCCCAGGCAGGTGCCTCAGAGACACTGGGGCCTCTCCAAGTGCCCCTGGGTGCTTGTGATTGGACAGCTGAGCTTTGACTGAAAAAGGGAAGAACAAAATTTCAAAAATAGGAACACACTTTCTTCAGCTCAAATGACTGGCTGATTTTAATGTCAATGTTTTCCTCTGATGAAAGAGTGGAAATCTTCAGGAAGGGTATGAATCTGGGGAGAAGAAATATTAATGTGCCCTTGACCTTGTGTTTCCACTGCTCTGTCTATTAGGCTGTGGATGTAATCTCAGTGATCTCTCACATATTTCCACATGTCCTGATTAAATTAATCATTTCTAAAGGCATCTTTGCATCAGACTCTCTGGGCATATGCACTTTCCACAGTTTCCCAGTTTTCCTTTTCCCCTTGCTCTTTATCCTTTCAGATACCTCTCTGGGAGGTCTTCTGGGAGTCTGAAGCTTGCCTCGTCTTTCAGCAGTCTCCTTGTCTCTTTAGCCAGCTCCTCTGTTGTATTTCTTGTCTATCCTTTCCTATCTATCTGTGGAAARCATTTCAAGGAAGGTTATGCCTTGTGGGCAGTGGACCTCACTGGAGGCAGCTTGGACTTACCATAAAGTTGAGGAGTGCTTTTTTGTATCTTTTATTAAACTGTTCCAAATTATAATTTGTTTGTTTGCTCTTAAGACAAACCCTTCTGTGTGTGTCTGCAGCTAGTTCTCAAAGGAAAGCAGGTGGGAATTAGWGCACATGAGCTGTAACATTCAGCTACAGCCTTGAGTGGAAAAAGGTTCGATTTTCACMAGAGTGATGTGAAGTCCCCAGTGGCTGATGAGGGCAATGGCAGGGCTGGGGAGCTGGGGAGGAAGGTTCTCCATACAGGTCTCCTATCAAAAATACTGCTTTGCCTACATGCCCTGACTTCATTAGGAGACACTGTGGGTCAGTATGAATTGGGGAATGTGGGTGTGACTTATTCTGAAAACTGAAGAATCAAGAAAGCTTAAGAAGCAGACGTCTTTCTTTTTCAGGTGCTCATTGACCTCTTTCTCTTGTAAATAAACTGCTGCAAACTTTCCAACTAGCGAAACAAGAATTGAAGAGCTGAAGAAAATTATGGAAAGAGGCATGGCTCCTTAGGGTTTTTTTTGCATTTTAATGACTCCTCGAATGTATTTGGTGCTAGGCCCATGAACCTCAGATGCTGAGAAGAGGCTGAAGCAACCTCTCAAGAAGCAAATGCCAAGTTTCTTGGAAAAATAATGAGTCCCACTGAGGGCCATTACCAACAAAGGCTCCCCAGGGGCTGATTAGAGCCGAAAGTCGGAGGCCCTGATTGCAGGTAGGCAAAGGCAATGTGAGGGTGACTGTGATGCCAAGTCATCCTTGATGTGTGTTATCAAGCAGAGTGACCAGGCACTGACAACCATCCCCTGGGTAGGGTGACCTTTCCATCATGCATTGCTCAGGGCTCTTCCTGGGGGCAGTTTGCAGGTGTGGGTGCACAATGCTAAGTGCAGGACCATGATAGGGCACCTCCTGGTCTCCCAAGGGACAAGGAGGCAGCAAGGCCACAGTGCTTTATGGAAACAGTGTCTTCTCGGGGACCTCAGTGGCAGAGACACCAGCCATAGCCAAGAGGACAAAGACCTAGCTGTGTTGGGAGCTTTCAGCCCTAGCAGTGCCCTCGGCCATCTCCACCACAGGCTGTCCTATGCTTTCCCACGCCTGTGCCTGTTTCCCTGCAGCCTGTACACACCTAAGCTGCTTCCCCACCTTGCTCTCACCCCGTGATCTCCCCATCTCTCCTGATGTCTTCCTGTCCTCCCTTGCTTTTCCTTGAAACACAAAGGCAGGGGCTGATCACAGACTCCCTCTGGGTGACCTGTTGCACCTCAGCACTACCCTACGAGTGACATTCTTTTGACCTGAAGTCCAGTCTGAACCTCTCAAGATGCACTTTGTGGCTCTTTCCCCTTCGCATGCTGTTTACCTAAACTAAGAAAACCTCTATCATCTCTGAAACCATGCTTTGAGCAGTCACAGTCTCCTCCTATACTGCCCTTTGCCTCCACTTCATCAGGCTAAAGAAGCCCAGGTCCCTCAACCTCTCCTCATGGACGGGTTTATTTCCACCTAGGCACAGGACTTGACACTTCTCTTGTAAATCTTCATGAGGTATTTGTTGTCCAAATCAAAAAAAACAAAGCAAAACAAACAAAAAAACCAACCAACTAACGAACGAAACAAACCACACCAGGGCCAATGAGTTAAGGGTAAGCAGGGGTGGGGTGGGCTGTATGGGACAGGATCAGGGTGGTAAAAGGGACAGAGTTAGAAGACATGGGAAAAAAACAAGGATATTAAAAGTGAAGCCAAGGATTGATCARGKCTGTCTTGGGGATTCCTGCCAAGAAGCCCTGCATCTGAATAATTCWGASTGGAGGAGGACARGAAAGCTGGCCTGCTTCCACTGTCACAGGGCACCTGCGTGCTTTCRCTGACATCRACAAGCAAAGATGGAGAGTGGGAAGAATGATGGACTCCTTCAGGGTAGAAGGGACCTCAGGAGGTCTCTAGTGCAATCTGCTTCCTCACAGCAGCGTCAGCTCTGGGGTCAGACCAGGTTGCTCTGGCCTTCATCCAGTCTGGTCTTGGCAACCTCCAAGGCAGGACACTGCACAGCCTCTGTGAGCAACCACTTCCAATGCTTGACCATCCTGGTAGTGGAAAAGCTTTTCCTTATCTCCTGCACAAACGTCTCGTCTTCCAACTTATGCCCATTGTCTCTTGTCCTCCCACCATGCACCCTGGTGAAGAGCCTGTCCTCACCTTCTTGAGGACCTCCTTGTAGCCATTGGAAGGGTGCTATGAGATCCCTCCAAAGCCATCTCTTCTCCAAGTTGAACCAACCCCATTTCCTCACACACCAAGTGCTCCGTTCTTTGACTACTGTGAGGGTCCTCGGCCAAACTCATTCCCACTTATCAACCTCTTTCTTTTCCTGGAAATCCAAACCTGGATGCACTGTTCTAGATGTGGCCTAATGAATACTGACTAGAAGGTGATCACCATTTCCCTTGACTTCCTGGCTGTGCTCCTGCTCATAGAGCCCACAATGCTTCTGGCCTTCTTTGCTGCCAGGGAACGCTGCTGCCTCATGTTTTGCCTCCTGTCCCCCAGCACCCTCACGTCCTTTTCCACAGAGCTGCTCCCCAGGCCCTCAGGCCCCAGCCTGTGACACTGTGGGGTGTTGGGTTATCGCAGGTGCAAGACCTGGCATTTGTCGTTCTTGAATTCCATGAGTTTCCTGACAGCCCATTCCTTCTGCCTGTCTAGGTCCCTCTCAATGGCAGCCCTCAAACATGGGACTGGAACCCCCGCCTTCTCTTTGGGGTCATCTGCAAGCATGATGTGTTTTGCCACCTGCATGTAACTAATACAGATGATAAACAGGACAAGTTCCTGGAGAGACCCTGTGGTGCTCCACTTCTCCCTGGCCTCCAGGAAGAGTACTACCCATTCACCACTGCCCTCTGAGCCTCTGGTCCTCCAAGCAGCTTTTTACCCATCCGTTTCTCTACTCTTCTAGACTGTAACGTTCTAACATGGATGCAAGAATATTGTGGGAGACAGTGTCAAATAC
>NW_020448050.1:0-16513 GCF_003343035.1 Apteryx rowi | reverse complement strand
CTGCCCCTTGTGCCCTCACGTCTCCTCAGGTGAAGGTGAAGCTCCCCTGCCCCATACCTACTTTAAAGTCTCCTCACTAGGTCAGCAAGMCTGTTTACAGAGGCAGTTGTTCCCCACTTTGTCAAGTATATCRCACCCCTGAGCAGTGGTGACAGAAGCCAAAGCCCTGCCTGCAACACCAGCCATGCAGCCAGGTGTTGATCCGCGGGAGGAATCCACTTCTAGCCAAGCCTTTCACCCTCCCTGAAGGGATAGAGGAGAACACCACGGGGGCCCCCATGGCCTTCACCTCACCCCCATAATGCTGTTGTCACTCTTGATATGCTTATGGCTAGCCGTGACAGGATCATTGGTACCCATGTGGAAGAGCAGCGTGAGGGAATAGTGCAAGGGTCCCACGAGCCTTGGCAGTCCCTCTGCAACAGCCGAGCTCCTAGCCCTTGGCAAGCAACTGGCCACCCAAGACAACAGGTTCCTTCCCTCTCAGGGCAGCTGCTAGGCACTCAGACTCAGATTTCAGTGAGGGCCGGGAAGGGCCTGGTGGCTGAACAACAAAGGCATCATAAGCTGTTTGTGCGTCCCTGTGCGTCACAGGGGGTCTGTCCTTCCTTTCACAGCACAGTGCCACGAGGACTCATGTCCCTCTGCTTCAATACCTGTTCAGCCCCAGGTCTGCCTGACTCAGCGCCACGTCGATGAGCCGCAGGGGTGCCCTTGGCATTGGCCGGACACGAGGAGCCTGCGTCCCATCCCACACACCACTGACACTGCATTGGCAGCAGAGCCACTCAGGGATGGCGAGCATGAGGTGGGCAGGATTCCTCAGCCTTTCTCCCTGCACATAAAGCTAAGCTTATCCTTCTGAAGTCTCTAGCCCTGGGCAGAGGAGATATGTCGTGGCCTGGAGAAGCAGGGGATGGTGCCTGCCAGCCTTGCCAAGGCACTCTGAGTATTGTTACCTGCAGGGAAATTAAGGTTCCCAGGTGGTGTAAAACTGYCCTTGCTGGGGCCTSAAASAGGCAGCAGCAGAGTGTGATCTTTGGAGGGAGAAGGAAAGGAGGGCTCAGGAGACAGGGSCTGCATTCCTGTGCCTGTGCCCTGGGCAGCTCTCTGACGGGACTGTGCCATAACCATCCAGCTGCAGTCGCGCTCCTTCTGGCCCAGGGAACCTGCTGCTCTGTGCTGTTTGTGGGTAGAGCAGTGGAGAGTGCCCCTGCCAGGAGCAGCACATTCCCTCCTAGGGAAGGAGCAAGTACACACAAGTACAGACAGACATGCACCTGCTCATGCACTCCTGCGTGGAATCGTGCACAAATTTGTGCACCCAGCTGCACTCACACAAAGCCAGCGTGCACACAAGTGCACGCAAGAAAAGAACAGGTGCATAAGCACGAGCTGCTGTGGACTCAGCTGAGGAAATGCTGGCAACCACCCTGGATGGGCAGGGCTCGAGCAGCCCGGGSAAGRACTKGGYCCYAAAYATGCTAATGGTGYTSTTKGGGGACCCWCAGAGACTCCCCCGAGAGGTTCYGTGACARAAGAGGCCAACAGAATTTTCTGGAGAAKRGTGTTATGCCGCACAGGGTCAAAACCTAGCAGCACAGCCCACCTGCSTGGGGAGGTGACAAGAAGTGAGCAGTGGAGTGAGCTGGGAGGGAGGGAGAGAGAAGGACRTGGCACATCCTCCTGTATGGCAGCCCTTAGGCATCCAGCCAAGGATTGCAGGAGCTGGACGCCTTCCGGCAAACGAGGCCACAAGCAACCCCACAGGAGTGACCCAGGCCTACATCACCTGCCTGTGCTGGACCCCTCTGGCACTTGAGCTGAGTCTTCCAACCACACTGACGTGTTCCTGCCCTGGAAGTCCTTGGSCCTTTCATCCGAGCACTCAGAAGAAGCYTTCWTGGGGGAATGGTCACGGCATAAACCGAGAAATGAAAAGACAGCAATGCAGGAAACAAAAGCAGAGCCCGTATCATTAGCTGGGAGGTTTTGCATTGGAGAGGAGCTTGCCAGAAAATTGTCACCTCTGCAAAGCGTGCCTCTGGGCCTGGGGCAGTGCAGGAGCAGTATAAAAGCCAGCCCAAGTCCTCACTCTCTCACCCACTTCTTCCCCATCCTCCTCCTTGGGAACCAGGTGAGTCTGAAGCCCTTACCTCTCCTCCTCCTCCTCCTCCTCTAAAACAAGGTCTCAGCTCAGTGGACATTTCAGCTGATATCAGCTCTGTCCCCTGCTGGGGCTCGGATCTCCTTGTCATGGGAGAGGGAAGGGAAGTGAAGGTCTTGCGCAGAGAGAAGCAGGGGCTTGACTGAAGAGGCTCCTGGGTTATGGGTTAGGCAGGAGCCTTCCTGGGCCTGGCAGCTCTTTGCAGGACCCTGGCAAGTTGAGGCAAAGACGCCTGTGTGCCTCCCTGCACAGCCTACAAATCCCAGCCCAGCAGGTGCCTTGGCTGCCTTGCGGCAGGGTCACAGGCTGCTGCTCATGCACTCGGGTGCTCTGCTTGCTCCCTGCCCTCTCTCGCAGGTGCACCCCCAGCCCCCAGACATGTTCTGCTACAACCAGTGCCTGCCATGCCGGCCCTGAGGTCCCACCGTGCTGGCCAACAGCTGCAACGAGCCCTGTGTCAGGCAGTGCCAGGACTCCACCGTTGTCATCCAGCCCTCTCCTGTGGTGGTGACCCTGCCCGGCCCCATCCTCAGCTCCTTCCCTCAGAACACTCTTGTGGGATCCTCCACCTCTGCTGCTGTTGGCATCATCCTCAGCTGTGAGGGAGTCCCCATCACCTCTGGGTGCTGTGACTCCTCCAGCATTTCCAGCCACTGTTGTGGCAGAAGGTGCCTCCCCTGCTAAAGCCACTGACAACACACCCAGATAAGCACTCCCAGGAACTCAGGACATGGAACTGGACACACAATGCTGCTTCGGGCCATTCTTTTCAGAACACGTGACCATCCTTGCCTCTTCTTGCAATGGCTGGCCAGAAAGGGCCAGCCTTGTCTCCCTAAAAACATGGCCAATGCCTAACTTCCCCTTCTTCCACTCTCTTCTTTCTCTGCCTTCTCTTTTTTGCCTGCTGCTCCCTTGGTCCATGAGGCACCCCCAAAGCCAGGCTGGCAGGATCTTCTGGCCGCTATCGCACTGAGGGGCAGGCAATTGGCACCCTGCGGGAACTCTAGCGTGGTCACGGGCTGCAGACTCTCGGCTGCTCCTGGTGCTCCCTGCACAAGGGGTCTCCCCTCGAAACAGCTACCTTCCCCTCTTCTGACTCAGTAAAGCAATGCTGCATCACAGCCTGGGCCTCCGTGTGGTCTTTCCCTGGGTACACCCTCTCCCAAGCTGCCCTGGGAGAAAGGCACTGGTCAGGGCAGGGGATAAGGGGAGCGCACAAAGGGACCTTTCATCACTCCCAGAGGAATGGGAGGGAGGGACTCCAAGCAGTGGATGCTCTTTAGGACACTGTCCCTCGGAGCTGAGGGAGATGTTCCTGGCTACTCCAGAGCCAGTGGCCATCAGTCCTTGCCTTGCTGCATCTCTGCCGAAAAAATGCCCCCTTGGCCCTGTGATGTCAGCAGCTCCACGGGCTGTTGAGAAAGGGAGCTGTGCTGGGGGAGGAGGCTTGGACAGAAGATGTCCGTGAGGAATGACAGGAGTGGGGATGGCGGGAATAGCCCACAGGGCTCACCACCTGCTTGTGCCAGGGCAGCCCCAGGACAACAGCTGATTCCCAAACCGCCACAACTGCTCTGTGGTGCCTTGTCTCCTCCAAGCACAGAGCAGCTTGCCCACTGCCCAGATCCTCTGAGGCCCCACCAGTGCCAGAATCCAGCTCTGCTCCACAACAGCCCTGTGTGAAAACCGATCCCCCCAACTCCACTGGGAAGGGGCAGTGACAGTGGGACATGCCTCTGCCCTTAGCAGCATCTGTGAGCTGCCTCTGGTGAGTGCCTCTCAGGTCAGGAGGGCCACTCTTGCTTTGAGTGATGCTCTTGGGCATTGGCTAGACCAAAAGCCCTGGCAACCAGAGGCCTTCTCACCTGCTGATGATCTTCCCTGAGTTTGTTCTAGGGACACCTGGCTTCACTATTAATGCTATTTCACTATTCTTTTCTATATTATATTCTACTTGACAATTTCTTGTTGGTCCTCCACCCTTGGCTTAAGGCAGTGATTAAAATGCTGGCACCCCTCAAGTGTCCATGGTCCACTGGGTGCAGACGAGGAACTCTTGAATGCAATGGTGGGCTTGAATTAGGACTCAGGCATCCAGGGCCTAGGGGACCAGGCAAAGTTCCCTTCACGCTCCTCCTGCCCGTGGTTCAGCGACTAGCCCTCATCTCCAGTCACATTGTTCTGAGCATCATTGCTCCAGGCACCAGGCATCTTCTTGCTGTTCCCAGAGACCAAGGCCTCACCTCTTCCCCCACTGAGACCGGCAGCCTCAGCACTGGGGTGAGATGCCCATGCCCAGGCAGACGTGGCTCCTCACACTGCCCACGTCCCTCAGGATCTCCCTCTCTCTACCTGTCCCACAGGCAGTCCCCGGGCTAATCTAGGGCAAAGGATTAACCTCTTGTTTGCTTGTTCACTTCTGCTTCTTTTTTCTTCTCTTTAATGAGTTTGTAAAAATAAAGTTTGTTTCACATGGTACACTGCCTTGTTATTTGAGAGATCACAACAAACCGTGACACCTCTGTCCCCCGCAGCAGGGAGTCATCTATCACTCACCGCTTCCTCCTGGTGCTGCTGCGTAGCTCATGGTCCACTGGCCCACGTGCTTCCCTTGTCCCAACCTTGACCCTGGCCCTGGTCCTGTCGCCCACTCTGTCCTTGCTTGCTTAGGTTTGTGTTTCTATAGAAGGGCAAAACACTGTGTTGTTTGGAACAGCTTTGCCATGTCCAAAAAGAATCAAGGCCCGAGCAATAAAAGGCCCAAACAAGAATGAGGAATCCAGGGTGCGGTGGGCTACACTTTTTGTCTCTGTTGGTGTCAGTGGGACAAAATCAGCCCCTGTTGTCTGTCCCAGATGAAAGACTGGCCCTGCTTGGGCTGAGGAGCAGGTGGTAGGTCAGAGCAAAGACGACCAGGCAGAGCTTGGACAAGCACTTCTGTCTTGCTAGAACTGACCATTGCCATGTAATGGCTGACTCCCCTTGCAACTTTTTGCATGCCTGGCAATGCCTGGGTGCATTGGATTCTCAATTGCCCCATTCTTAATTGCCCAGTTCAAATGCCCAAGGTGCCTGCTAGCTGTGATGGAAGGCCCAGGGTGGAGAACTCTGCACGTGTGCTTGGCAAGAGGAGAGAATGCTGCGTGAGAGCTGCGCCAGGCTTTGCACGGGGGAGCTAAGCTGTGGTGAGACAACTGCTAAGCTGAGCGTCACTCTGGAACAGTTACGGTCAGTTCATTCATGACAACGTGAAATCCATCTGCCACGCCCTCGAGGGAGGGACCCAGAGAAGACAGTTTGCCTTCAGGAGAAACAGTCTGTCATGGGCTGGATGGGAATCTGTCCCCTCTGTTTCTGATGCATTTCTGAGACTGCGCGGGCAGGTCTATACAGGCAGGCCAGAGGGTGCCACGTTCTGCACAACACTCTGATCCATTTCTGGAGAAGCAAAAGAGGCTGTTGGGAAAGGCGCTACTTCCCCCCCTCACTTGCAGGGACCATCTCAGCCTCCACAGGTAATGCTGACCTAGGGGAGTGTGGGTGAGTGAGGCTGGTTGTCAGGGTGAGGCCATTCCCCAGCAAGATGAGCACAGAGATGAGAAGGGAGGGGAGGAAGATGAAGGAAAGAAGGTTGGCAGTGTGAGGGAGGGGACAAACAGAGCCTGCATCTGGCTGAAGTAAAGGGGATTAAAGGGCAGCTCGAGGCTTAGGATTCGGCAGAAGCTGAAAGGCTGACACGGCTTATGGGCTGAGGGCGGGTGTCCTAGTAAGAACCTGGTAGCAGCATGGCTGCAGGATTCACAAGTGCAGCTAGTACCAAGTGCTGCCAAGAAAGGAGGCAAGTTTAGGAGCATAGTTCCTGTTCTGGGAGCGTAGTTTTGAAAGAAGGTATCCTCCCCGCCTTAGGGAAAAGGAGCAGGCTGATTTTGGCAGAGTTCATGGGACGCCCCCTTGTAGGAAGGGTTGACTTGTCCCCTTTGGGCCCCCTGGCCTCTAAGCACTTGGCAAAGTGGTGCCCAGCACAGTAAAAGCCTTGCCTCAGGAGTCTCCATGCCAGCATCCTGCTGTGGTCGTTTCCTCCTTCCACTTCTCTCCTGGGAGCTGGACCTCGGCCACCCATAACTGCCACTTTCCCAGATGACACAGCTGAGTCTGCACCAACTTGCAAGCCTCCTGAGGACAACCCGTGGGATGGAGCTGTGTGGATGAGCGGTCAAACCGCATGCATATAGAGCAGAGCAGAGGAGAGACTGAGACAGACCTATCATGGCCAGAGCTCTGGGATCTGGATCTCAAGATGTCTCCAGAGGGTAAGGAGATGCTGGAGTCACGGGGGGCTGTGGCTCTGAGCCCAGGGGATGCCTTAAGACCCCAAGCAGCAAAGCCTCTTGCAGGGAAGGCTGGGTCCTGCAGGTTGGGGATAGGGGCACGGGGACATTGCGTGCAGCTGAGGCAGCAAATGAGACAGCCCCGCAAAGCCTACCTGACAGAAAGGTTGGTCTGCATGCACAAGCCGGTCAGGCTAGTCACTTCATCACACCATGCAACTGATGGGCCTCTGTCTCTTTTGGGGAGCCTCAAAAGTGAATCGAGGTGTTTGTGCACCCAGTCATACCACTGCCTGCTTTTTCCC
The DNA here is from genome assembly GCF_003343035.1 of Apteryx rowi. Classification (NCBI taxonomy): domain Eukaryota; kingdom Metazoa; phylum Chordata; class Aves; order Apterygiformes; family Apterygidae; genus Apteryx; species Apteryx rowi. Next base: position 9,710 of record NW_020448050.1, on the reverse strand, counting down.
CACCCCTGCCAATCATGTTCAGGCATGTGACACAAGGGAAGCAGAGCTGCATCCCCAGTCCTGCCGCATGCTGCTCCCCATCCACCTGTCCTAACTCCAACCCCAACCATGCTCCAGAGCCCCACCACCATTCTTCTGCTGGGACAGCACCAGGACCCAGGAGTCCTGAAACGGGTCCTGCGCAGGCAGGATGCTTTGCTGCCTGCTGAAGGAAAGTTGTCTGTGTACCCTGGCCCAACCCTTTAATTCTGCTGGACAGCCTGGTGAGGGCAGCTTTCATCTCTTTGCTCTTCAGCATGTGCTTCAAGGGGATTTAGCAGAGCTGTCGTCATGCAGTAGAAGCCAGCGAGCGTGCTGCCGAAGAGGTGCTGGCACCCTGGCCTCAGGTAGATGAAGACCAGGGGCACGTCACAGGTGGTCACCATGGTGAGGTGGGCAGAGCAGGTGCAGAAGGCACGGCATCTGCTTAGGGCAGAGCAGATCTTCAGCAGCGCTGTGATGATGCCCAGGTGGAAGGTGACGGTGAGGCTGAAGCAGGTCGTTGCCAAGAACACCCCCATCCAGGAAGGTCACCCTCTCATTAAGGGCAGTGTCCCCACAGGCCAGCCTCAGCATGGTGGAGATGTCGCAGAAGATGTAGCCCACCCAGTCCCTTTGGTCAGAGGAGAGGGGGAAAGTGAGTTTGGTTTGGAGGGTGGAGCGCAGGCAGCCACCAGCCAGGTCCCTGCTGCCAGGCACACACACAGGCCCTGCAGTCCAGGAGGGCTTCATACCACAGTTGCCGGCAGATGGCTAGGACACACTGAAAGGCCATCACTGTGTACAGAAAGCCCTCGGTGTGGCCCAGGAAATGGAAGATGACCTGAGACACACAGCCCCTGAAAGACATGAGACCCTGGTCCCCTGCTGTGAGGCTGGCAATGGCTTTAGGCACCACCATGGAGGAGAGGGCCGTGCAGCAAGGACAAGTGGCAGAGGAATCAGTACATGGGCTGGTGCAGTTTTGGTTCCCAGCACACAGCCAGCAGCATGAGGATATTCTCAGCCAGCGTCAGCAGGTAGATGAGGAGGAAGAAAAGGACCAAAGGCACTCACAGCTCTGGTGGCTGTGGGAGCCCACCCAAGGATGAAGTAGGTCACCCTGGAGCGCTTCCTACACTCCATTTCTCTGCTATTCCCAGCCATGGAGTTTGGAGCACGGTGCGGGCAGAAGGGTGTCACTGACTCTGCACATCAATGTCTCTCCTCAAGCTCTACTTGTGCTGGGGCAACACTCACCTTTGTGCAGGGCCAGAGGCAAGACCCCTGTGCTCTAACGTGAGAGCTTTCAGCTCTCACTGACAGCAGAAGGGAATCAGGGCATCCTCTTCTGGTCCTTACAAGGCTGACAGCAGGGCAATGATCTGAGGACTCTGGTCCGGGCCCCATCCAGCAGCTTCTCTGTTTCTGCAGATCATCTGCTCTGCTTCATGCCTCCTCACACACCTATGTGGTGCAGGCTATCTCTGCCCCTTCTTACAGCCTTGCTGCATTCCCTTTCCTTTCCTTTCCTTTCCTTTCCTTTCCTTCACCCACCCCCCTCTTCCCTCCTGGTTCTGTGTGCTTCTCCTCCAGCAGGTGTCTGAGGGCAGAGCTAAGTCAACCCTGCTGACAGTTGCTGTGTTTGGATGCTCACAGGGATACGTCCCTGCTGGCAAACTCTGGTGAGGCATATCCCAAATGCTTGCGGCCAAGGTAGGAAAGTGAGTATGACTTTTTGGAGCTGGCAGGTTGCAACCAGCACGTGTAAGGCACTCTGCACCACCAGTTCTGTTGTTTGCTCCATTGAATGAAACAGCTTTCCCAGGGCTGGCCAGAAAGGGCTGTTTGGACAATGCAGCCATCATTTCCTCTCCCCAGACAGACCCAGCATGGGCTAGTGTCTTCCCAAAGGCTGGGCAACATTGCAGAGGGAAAAGGGAGCATCTGCAAGGCTGCAGGCGCTCTCATGGGGTGAAGCACAGAACAGTTCTCTAAGGCAGTGCTGACAGCTGGGGCAAGGCGTGGCAGGAGAGCTGTGACTCCAAGGGACAAGAGGAGATGCTTTTCCCTTGAAGCCTCTGCTGACCTGTCCCCAGCCCTATCCCAGTGAGGCAGGGCACCAAATGTAGTCATGAGAGAGCCCAAAGCACCTGGTGAGGCAGAGGAGCTTTTAATTTCTGCTTTTTCTCATTTGCAGTCTGGAACTCTCAGTAACGCTGTATTTGCATAACCCCACGTCAGAGATCCCAGTCCCAGCTCCTAGGAACAAACAACGCACCCTTTAAATGAGTGTCTCTTGCTGAGCCCTCAGCGGCCAGGGAACTGCGGTGACACCAGGCCCGGCCCAGCTCGGCCCGGCTCTCTGCCCTGCACTGCCCGCATCCCGCTGGCCACGGCAAGAGGCAGCGAGCGGGAGCCCCAAGTCCGGCGCAGCCCTGCTGTGGCGCCAGGCGATGCTGCAGCCGGGGGTAGCCCGGGCTCCTGGAGCATTGCCCGGGTGCTGGAGGGGGATTTGCTGTGGTGCAGCACAGTGTGGGATGTCACTGCTGGCAACTGGGGCTGCCTGGGGGACCCCTCCTTTCAGACTCCACCAAATAGAGAACAGAAAAGTCAGCCTCTGTCAACAGTCCTTCGCACAGGCAGATGAAATAGACGTTGAACAGCAAAAGCTCTTTGCTGCCAAGAGGCAGACGCACTTGTTTCATCAAGACAATTCTGTTCACTCCACTAAAGGCAACCACCACTGGCATTTATGCTTGTGTCACCACCTGAGGGAGCATCAACAACTAAACCAGACATGCCACATACAAACTAGTCAGCATGGATAAACGGACACAGCAAATGGGAAATACCTTGCAGGGTGAGGTGATGGCTGTTAGGTGAGAAGGCCATTCTTGGAAAGCAAATGTTCCTGATCACTTAGTGGGGCCTGGGGCATACCCAGTGGCTGCTTTGGGCATGCAGAAACAGCTCTTGGCAGTGATGTTCTTCTGGCAGGGGATGCAGAGCTGATGCCTCTCCTAGGGCCTTTCTCCACAGCCTCCTGGTACCCCGATCTGGAGGCGTGTGAACAATGCCTTGGAAGCGGTGGACAGTACAGAAATGGCATGCTCCTTTGACTTAGAGGTGTGGCATCTCTTAAATGGACAAAAAGGCAACCCCCCCCCCCCACTAACCTCTATGTAGAATGTGCCTAGATGGTAGCTGTGCTTGGAAACCACATGCTCATTATGTTTGAGAGAAACAGTAGCCTGGTGGGAGGAAAGAAATTACCTCCCCAGATCAAATTGCCCCGAACTTAGTTATGGATGGACACAAGGACAATCTCTTCCCAGATGGTGTCTTTGTTCACATTCACAGGAAAGCTTTGCTTCAACAAAGGACCCCTCAGAATTACGGGGGGCTTTGTTTTCTTGTGCTTTGCTCTGAATACAGTTTCAATGCATAAAGTGCAGTCAATATTTTCAAGCTGGCAAACTGCCTGGACAGTTCACCAATTGCAGAGCTCTCCCCTTCCACTCCCAGCTCTGCCCCCAGCTCCTCTCCCCTCAGCTCTGCAGGGGCTGCAATCAAACTGCCTTCTGTGAAACTGCTCAGGCCCCCAGGGCTTGGAACATCCCTCATTCCTGGCTCTGGCCTCCGGAACTGTAAGGGTGAAAACACACTGTCTGCAGAGCTGTTGTCATCCAGAACAAGAATCCCCCTGCCCTGACACACACACCCTGTGGTCAACATGCAAGTTGATTGTCACTGGGGTTGGCAAATGCACCCAGCAAACCTTGGCCCTGTCCATCGCTCCTCCTCACCCCAAGAGATTCCCACTTCTCATGGGTCACGGCTCCAGTTCCTACTGAAGCAGTGTGCCTCCATCCTTTAGGTCCTTCAGAAACACCCAGTCCGGGAAAGTCCATCCTTTGGCAATTTGGGCAAATGTGCCGTGCAGAGAATGAACAAATGTTTTGGAATGGGACTGCAAGACTTGGATGAGACTTGGAGTGATTCCATCAGATCAGAAGAGCCCATGTGCTCTCTGTGCAGCCCATGGCAAGTGTGGTCCCATCCTGGGGTATAGAGGGAAAACCCTTGCACGGCAGAGGCTCCTTTGCCAACTTCTGCTTCCTGTGAGGCCATGGACACCAGCCCCTTTCAGAAAGAGGATCTTGGCCTGCAGATCCCTGGGTACACAGGGGAAATAATAGTGCTGCTAGGGGAGAGCTGAGGGCCCCTTCCCTGGAGCTCTGCCTTGGGTTTTTGCACAGCCAAGGCAGCTTCCTGCACCAGGGTGTCTTGCACAGCACAGAGGTACAAGGCAGTGTCAGAGACCTTGACTTCCTCCAGCCGCAGGAGACTGTATTTCCCTGTGGTGTTCAGCAATGTGGTGAATCGGCCTCTCTCCTTGGTACCATCTCCTGTGTGATACAATACCAGCTGCGGGGCTTGGCCTCTCCTCTGCTGGTACCAGGACAAGCCATAAAAGTTGGATGTCTGATAGGTGCAGGTGGTCTGGAAAGTGCCTCTCTCCTCCACTGTGACTAGACCATCTTTCTGAGTCACGATGGTCTGGCCCATGGCATCTGGAAGAAAGCAGGAGTCAGTGACTGTCTGGGGAAAGACTTTTCAGGATGCAACCCCCCCCCAGCGAAGAACGCTCCCTCTCCCTTGCTCTGCAACAGGAGCCCCAGGCTGGGGACAGCAAGGTGGTGAGTGGTTTGGGGCAGGAGCTTGGCCTTCGTGGCTCAGTGCGATCCCGCAGTGTGATAATCCCATCACCTTCTGCCAGCATGCTCCTGGAGGAGAGCTCTGTTGTGACCCTGCTCCCATCTCCCCACTCTTCTGCTGCCCAGGGGACAGGTTGTCTTGCCTGGTCCTCAGGTGCGGGGACCAGAACACCTGTGGCGGGGTGAGGGCTCTGGGGAGGTGCTGCCAAAAGTTTCATCCTGCTCTCCATTACCTGTCATCTCACATGCCTCCTCCATCGTGGGAAATGAGGAAAAAGGAAGCTCTGGCTGTGCTGATATGCAGGAAAAAATGGGTGGCCAGGGCATGCTGCATTACATGTGCCAGCCAGGAGGGAGACTGGGACACCCTAGTAAAACAGCAGTGGGATGAGAGCTTTCCAGTGCCTGCATCAACTTTGAAAAGTCCTGTATATCTGGGCTGCAAGGCAGTAATTTGGGACTGCAGAGAGCAGAGAGCTTCTGCAGTGACATGTCTGTGAAACACTGGGCCCGATGCATCAGAAGAGAGAGGCAGAGAGAGATGGAGGGCTGGGGAAAGAAAAGCTGGAGAAGGGGGTCTTAGGTGATCAGGGGACAAGGTGTTTCTTTGCTCTCTCACCTTTTCTTTTCCAGCAGGAACAGCATCTTCAGAACACAGGTGCAAAACACCCATGTGAGCTGGTATTTCCCAACACTTGTGCATTTTTCAAGAGCAGATCCCTTCAGAGACCTGGTGAGGGGGGAGGCTTTCCTGAGGAAAAAGAGGGACTATGCTGAGAGTCAAAGCCAGTGCTTACCCAGCGATTTCCCCAGGAGGGCAGCGAGGATGAGGTAGCTGAGGTACATGCTGAGACCGACCCTGCTGGTTGTGTGTGAGAGAGTCAGAACACCACCTCCCAGCCCCAAGAGAGCTGAGCTGCCGGAAATGACTCTGTGAGGGGAGCAAAGAAGGAAAGAGGGAAGAGAAAATGTTTGTTCTTATCACGGCTGAAACATGCCGCCTGCAGTTCTCCCTTTTCTGGCAGTGACACGTGTTGCTCCTCAGGCAACAGCCCACTGGATATCTTCATGATGAGGGGGTCTGGGGGCTCTGGGTTTCCCATGGTAGGAAGCAGCTGATCCTGGCCTCATGTCCCAGCAGAGTCCTCACCTCCCCAGCTAGAAATGCCTGCTCTTCTGCACACCACTGCTTGGTCCTGTGGGGATTTCAGGGGCTTTCCCCACTGGCCATTTCTCACCTTCCCCTGGGGTGCCCAGTTCTGTGGAGATGGTGCTATTTCTCCCGGGAACAGCTGTCACCATTATTTCTAGCACTCTACCCTTTCCTTCCTCTGCTGCCTGGGAACAACACCTCTGCCTGAAATCCCCGGAGGTACCTGGGACCCTGCACTTTTGGGAGGGGTGAGTTTGGGGAGGTGAGTGAGGGGAAGCGCAGAGCTGCAGTGGGAGTGCCAAGATGGACCTGGGAAGGCAAAGGCAGGTAAGCTAGAGAAGCTAGCAGTGTGGACTTGTGTTTGTATGGACAGTGACTGCATGTCCTTGCTTAGGATGCAGTAGAGAGGAGAGCTTAGTGGTAGGGCCGAGATTTCTGTGGCAAGGACATCTAGAGAGATGATGGCCTAGTGTCTCAAGCACGCCCACCATCCTTGGAGTGAGTGGACCAAAGGTGCAATCATTGCTCCTTCCCAGGCTAGCCGTGTCCCAAAGGCTACTGACTCTTCATCTCTTCCCATGAATGCCTCCAACAAGGGTCCTTCATGAGTTCTCATGTGGGGCCTTTTGCTATCACAGTCAGCAGGAGTTGCAGAAGGCAGGTTTTCAGCACAGCCACTCTCATTCACAGCCCTCCGCTCACACGGACTTCAGGGTCTCACGGTTCAGCTGAGGCCACGGCAGGAGGGATGGTGAGCTGCGCTCTGCTCTCCCAAGCCTGTAAACCTGCCAGTAGTTCCCTGTCACACAGTTACAAAGGCCAGCTGGCACAGGGCATAGGGCTGGACCTCTTCTCTCTGTCCCTGAGGCCCATGAATGTGAGCTGCTAGAGGCACAGGGAGTTCCGCGGCGGCTGCTGGCACCCAGGACTCTCCTCCCGGAGGAGGAGGCTGCCAAGACGCTGTGCCCCCACCCCCACCTTTGCCACACAGGCCTGGTCCGGCCCAGCCGGAGGCAGCACCGGGGGCTGGGGGAGGCAGGGAGTGAAATGCGGGCGAGGGAGTGGGAGCCGTGGGGAAGCGGAGAGAGGGATGGAGGGCCTGGGAGGAGCGGGAGAGATGCTGGCGGAGCAGGAGTAATGCGGGGAGTTGCCACTCCCCCATGGCCAAGCCGAGCTGAGACAGCGGCAGGGACGAGTCAGGCCCTGCGGACACATCCCAGCATTGCTCGCCGCTCCCCGCCCGGCTCCTCCCGTGTCCCAGAAAGGCCAAGGCCTAGCCGGGCTGGGCTGGGGCGGGCCGTGGGAGGGTCGGTGAGTGGCCAGGAGCCCGTCCCGTGGGACAGTGGTGGGCTGGGACCTTTCTCGTGTTGGCAAGACTGGCTGTTTCAGAGAAGCCACACATCACTAGGTCTCGGGACCCAGCGCCAGGACTGCGAGGCCAGGTCAGGCTGCGGGGCGCTTCTGCCAGGGCGGTGTGGCTGGGTGCCGCTGGCGGTGGGGGGGCAGCAGAGACTCCTGGCATTCAGGTCACTAACACGCCGACTCTGACCGGGCAGTGGCTCGGCCTGGCGGGCTCCCCAGCGCCCTGTTCCCTGGGGGAGCCGGGGGCGCAGTGTGCAGATCTGCAGCACCACCACTCCCAAGCATGGCCTGTTGGGCAGGGCCGGGCCAGGAGGGCTGCGGCGTGGGGAGGGCTCTGTCCCCCCGGGGCAAGTGGGACACCATCGCGTGCCAGCCCCAGCACCGGCTCCAGCACCGTGACTGCTGCATCAACGGCTCCACCCCTCCCAGTCGAGGGGGACTTCCTTCTGCCCACCCGTGGCTCCGGCCTGGCCCCATCCGGCTCCTCTACTCCCACCTCCAACATCCACCGCCCCCAGCACAACACGCTGCCCCACTCCTGGCTGAGACGCCCCAACCACCGTTGCTGTCTGGAGAGTGGAGAGGGGCCTGGGCACACACAGCCCCCTGCCACTTCGCCGCAGGGTTTGTGCACAGTGGCAGTGCTGGCTTGTCTTGCCGTGTCTCTCACGGCACAGTAATACACCATGACGTCCCACCACCAGGACCAGGCGATGTGCAGGACACTGCAGTGGTGGTTTGCTGTGATGAGCAGGGTCCCTGGTGGGTCAGGCACCACTTTTTCTCCTCTTCTGACACCTGTTGCTATCAGCTGCGGCAGTCGGTGCAGGAGCTGCCAGTACCAGGAGAAAATTGTGGTCCCCTGCACATTGGGGTGTGAGCAGGTGATGGTGATGCTGGTGCCCTTGCTGGCCTCTGCCAGTGGCTCCTGCTGCACCTGAGCTCTGCCCACAGTCACTGCCAAGAGAGAAGAAACTCACGTCGACAACCACTTTCCTGCCCAGAAAGGGCGCATGAATGGAAGGATGAAAGGAGGACTGCAGCCAGAAAGGGCTATAGTGAGGGAGGCACAGCTGAATCGGTCAGTGGAAACAGCACAGATGAACGAGGGAGAGAGTCTTGGGCGGCTGGCAGGACATCCGGCAAAAGGAGGTCTGCGAAGGAGCCGTTTGGCTGCAGCCGAAGGCGGCCCCGAGGGCCCCGGACCCCGCGTGGCTTTCCGCGGTGCACAGCCCCGGGCCCCCAACCCCACCGCCGCCGCCAGCCCCGCGCACCCAGGAGCACCGTGGCCAGCGCCGCCAGCCCTGMGCCCCGGCACCGCCGCATCGCGCCGCKSCGCTCCGCTCCGCTCCGCYGCGCTYCSCTCGGCCGCCCGCGCCTCGCTGCCCCCCGCCAGCACCGACTCTCTGCTGCGGCGCCGGCGCCTCCTCTCGGCCGCCACCGCCGGCGCCAGCTCCGCCCCGGGGCTGCGCCCTGCCCCGGCGCCGGCCCCGCTTCTCGTCCGTGTCCGCGCCCGTGACGGACCATGGCGGGGAGGTGAGAGGGGCGGGAGCGGGGCGCTCGGCTCCGTGCGGCACAGGGAGGCGGCGGGACCGGGCGTGGGCTCCACGCCGCGCACGGCGCTCCGGTGTCCGCGATAGGGGCCAGGCGGGAGGGGAGCGGCAGGGGCCGGGCATCGCGGCGGGGACGAGCCTTCACGTCCCCGGCACAAAGCGGAGAGCGACGAGCCGCGGTGCCGGGGGGAGCCGGCGCTCCCGGAGCTCCCGAATCCCGGCCGCGGTAACGGCTCCTGCGCTGCTACACGGGAATAGCGCACCCCCAAAGGACACCAACCCCACCAGGTGCCGCAGGCTGTTGTCACCCATGGAGCTGCTACCGGCATGGGAGTGTCCCGTGAAAGCCCGGCAAGAGCAGCCCGGGAAGCAGCGTCGGGAACAGCGGCTGTGAGCAGAAGCGAAAAGAAGCCTCCCCTCGGCCGCGGGGCCTGAATGCAGACACGCGTGAAAGCCTTGCAGGAGCAAAACCTTCTTGCAGCGCCTGTGAGTGTGCGGGAGAATGGACAGGGGCTGCCCCCTGGCAGGGGCACCTTGGTCACGGGTATTCCCAGAGCCCAGGGGAGAGGGGAGCAGGGACCCTGCTGGGCTCCCAGAAGATCTCAGTGGGAATGTCCCACTCACCTGAAAGAGACTCCCTGCCTGAAGCATTCTCTTTGTGCCTGGTGCTGGCGGTGTCCATTTGAGGGGTCACGCCCCTTTGGGGTGAGGGTCACACCACTCTTTGCCAGTGCTGGACGTGCAAGATGTGCAGCAGTCCCAGGAGTSCGGCAGTGCAAACAGTGAATACCAACCCCTGCAGCAGGTCACCCAGCACACCAAGGGGCTGCAAGAGGGATTGAGGGTTGTGGCATTCCTCCAGCAGCCCCTCAGAGCTGTAGGACACTGACCTGATCTCTTCCT
>NW_020448049.1:11788-17084 GCF_003343035.1 Apteryx rowi | reverse complement strand
TGAGCAGTAAAGACTGAAGCAAAGAAGGCATTCAGTAACTCTGCCTTCTCTGCATCCTTCGTCACCAGGGCACCCACCCCATTCAGCAATGGGCCCACATTTTCCCTAGTCTTCCTTTTGCTACTGATTTATTTCAAGAAGCCCTTCTTGTTGTCCTTGACACCTCTCGCCGGATTTAATTCCAAACGGGCCTTAGCCTTCCTCGTCGCATCCCTGCATACTCTGACAACGTTCCTGTATTCCTCCCAAGTGGCCTGTCCCCCTTTCCACCTTCTGTATTCTTCCTCCTTCTGGTCGAGTTTTGCCAGGGACTGCACACAGATCTCTAGTTGTTCCTGTTTATTCCCCATGCTGCATGCTGGCGAGCTGGCGGCCCGCCGCAAGGTGAGCTACTGCCTGTCCCAGCCCCTGTCTCTCGGCGCTGCCTCGATGCTCTTAACTGAGTGTCCCRCAGGGCCCAAAGCGTTTACTTTGAAAAATCAATTGTGAATAAGAAGTATTGGTACCAGTACTACCTGTGTGGTTTTCACTCTTAATGGGCTGGCGTGTAGGAGGAGAAGGGACTCCTTTCTCCTCTACAATAATTTCATTGATTTGCCGCTTACTCAGACATTTGACTCTGCAGCACTGAGCTTGCTGCAGGTACCTCTCATTAAAACAAGAGCTGTGCAAGTCATCTGCATTGAACTCCAGTCTTGATAAAAGTGAGAATGAACGTGAGGTCTGATATGCACTACTAACCAAGCAATATATTCTTTTCTCCTTCCCCCCCTTACTCCCTTTTGACATCCTATAAATCTGTTATTTTCCCATTTTCAAGTGGGGCTAAGTGTCTTCATTGTTGTTTTTGTTTTCGTATTTTTTACGGTTTGGCAGCTCAAGTCGCACGTGCTCACTTTATTCACATGGATATGAGGGTATGGTGGGAGGGAAAGGGTATAAACTTCAGTGTCAGATTACCTCCCTTCCCCCTGGAGTGTCCCTGTGTAAAGCTACAGAATTGAATGCCACTTCATGAGACCAAGCGTGGCCTAGGAACAGTCATCATGAACGTGGCATGCGGTGTTGATGTATAGGTCGGGTTCATTAGTTCCTGCTGTAGCACAGTGATGCACTGCCTGCGTGCCATTACAATGCCAATGAGTACAGAGAACAGTGCACACTCTGTGCTGCAGGGGCGCTTATGGTCATACATTAAGGCCTGTTGAAGTAAAGAAGGATATTAGTCAGATCAGTTTCATAATAGGAAATGTACATAATTTAAATGTTATGAGAGGTAAAACATATCCCTCTATTTTGAAGTGTTGAGGTGGAGGAAAGGAAGTGGAAGAAAAGAGAGGAGAAATTAAATACTAGTCACCAGACCCAATTCATAGTTTGGACTTACTTCCAATGACTTAATCCTCTGTAGAGCTACTTACACTCACTCTGCCAAGTCTAAGTGAGGAATTTACATGTTAAAGAAGGCACTAGATAAAAGAAGGTAGGAATTACCTGTGATTGTTCCTTCCAAATATGGCTATTTAAGGTGTGCTACTTCAAATTTCTTGAGCCGTCTGCATCATGAGTGTAAAAACTTCTAATGGAGTTTCACATGTTATCTCTGATACCATGTCCCAGGATGCCACACCATTCCTTTATGTCACTCTTCTCAGACTAAACCTCCGTCCAAGCACAGTGTGTGACTTTATAGCATTAACAGTGTAGTTTTGCCAAATATAACTACATCATGCTGAGGAGAAGTGTTGTGAAAAATGCAACTTTTATTCTAAATATGATTTTAACAGAAGAACCATGAGTCCTAAAGAAGAGATACTATAGAAAAGAAGAGGTTCTGCCTGTCTCCCTAACTTTCCGTGCATGCAAATCCCTGGACACGTGGGCCCCCTTTGGTAGGGTACAGAAGAAGTAAAATATGTCATGCAGACATGTTGTGCTCATTCAGATGGAAAGAACAGGTATAAGGTACTTATGGTATTAATATGTTTCTGCTACTCTATAATACGAAATAACTGAATAAGGTTCAAAATCTGAAAGTTTGGAGAACTGAGTTTATCTAATCCTATGGTCATTGCTATTGAAAAACAACAAACTAAATATTCAAAGAGAAAAGGAAAAAAGGAGAAGAAAGTATTTCATAAACATCCTTTTTGTCTTTCACTGCTGCTATAAAGCACTGTAATAGGAAAATTTCCATGTTGGCCAACCTTTTCAGAAGGCATTAAAGATTAGTGCTAACTAACTATCCCTTTTGATAGAAAACAGGCCAAGACAGACTGGACATAGGAAATAGATTGTCATTAAGATCCTGTTTTAAGGTGTAATCCCTGAAGACAAAATAAGCCAAACCCATCTAGAAGCAGAAGATAGAAAAGCAAAGACCAAAAATGGAACTTCTGCTATCCTACAAGCAGACTCAGTTCAGTAGGGCTACTGGTGAGAGCAGAGCCGGAAGTAGTTAAAGTATCTCCCTCCAGATCCAAGCACATAAGCCTGAGCCTCTTTCCCATCTCCACTGGAAATCCCGAGGTGGAAAGTAAACATCTGGTCAGTGAAGCTGAGGAGTCACTAAGCAGGATGTGGTGTTCCTTCTTACCCTTCTATATCACTTCAGAAACTCTAGTGTCTTTACAAAGCCAGTACAATGGGACACTTGAGGCTGTGAATGGTGCTCTGGACTTCTGCATCAGTGTGAAGAAGGATGATTTAATTAGGTTTTATGTCACTTGAACTTTTGTGAATACATGCAACATGGAATACACATATTAAAGCTTTGTATCAAAGTTATCTGAAAGAAAGATAGTCTTACAGGACTTTTCCAGTATTATACCTCTTGTTACCTTCTTTCAAAAAGCACTCTCAAATGTTTAGAATAAGATATGCAAAAGATACTTGTCTCTTTTCCAGTTTACAGAATCACAGAATCGCCGAGGTTGGAAGGGACCTCTGGAGATCATCTAGTCCAACCCCCCTGCTCAAGCAGGGTCACCTAGAGCACATTGCACAGGATTGCATCCAGGCGCGTTTTGAATATCTCCAGAGAAGGAGACTCCACCACCTCTCGGGGCAACCTGTTCCAGTGCTCTGTCACCCTCACAGTGAAAAAGTTGTTCCTCATGTTCAGTTTAGGAATATCATGAGCACTTTGCATCCAAAACCTGCATAAAACTGCAACAATATCAGGCATTTTGTTCTTAATGTTAAGTTGTGGGATGGTATTTATTTACACTGCTTCAGGTAAAACTCAAGATTTTGGCCTCTGGCTGAAAGTCCAATGCATTGACTTCTGGATTTTGGCATCCACTCAGATTTAATAGTTCTATATTGACAGGACTTGTGTTAACTCTCCCTTTCCTGCCCCCAGCTGCCCAATATAATTGATGGAATTTATTTTTTGTTCCGTAAGATAGATGGAATAGCAAGAAGGACCTACAAGGAGGAACAAGTCTCCCTCCTAAGCTGAGCTATATTGGGGATTGGGAGGAAAAGGAGAAAGTATGTGTGTGGGAGAGAGAATTAGAGAAAGAAAAGAGAAAGAAGGAGTGATCCAACCCATCAATATGTTCTGAATGCTGGCTTGGTGCAAGCCTTTAATCATTCAACCCATTTCTCAAAGTTGTGATGAAATAACCAAATTCCTTTCGCAAGATATCTGGTATTTTTTCTATTTAAACATCATTTATAGAGACAGACAGGGTGACTGCTCTTATCTTCCTCTCTTTTGTGCTTTATCTGACAGTTATAGTCTCTTTAACCACGTCTGCAAGCAAAGCACATCACTTTACATTTCCTGAGGGTCTCGTGTCATTATAATGACGTATGGCATCCTGTTAAGTCATTTACAATAAATACGCAACTGAAGGCAATCCAGGTTGTATCACTGGGGTGACTAGGAAGATTGAAATACTAAAGTTTACTGAAAGCAATGAGTAAAATGACTACAGCTGGCTGAGCAGAAGGAAAGAGAGACACATGAATAAAGCAGTGTGCAAGATCTGCTGATTTGCAGTCTCTATAGCTATTTATGTTATTTCAAAATGTGGCACAATTGCTTCTATACTGATATAATACCATTTCAGAAGATCTGACCTACTGAACTTACTCTGTTTAAAAGCAGATACTAGAAATTATTCACTATTCTAAGTAGAGGCATTATTATCCAGTTGCATACCAGAAATATCAGCTAACTTTAGATCTCTTCAGTGTACTTGTCTTAGACTTCCTTTAGAATGAAGAAAATAAAATATTTTAGGGAATGACTCATTTGATCTCATTTGACTCTTTAGGTACCTGCCTTCAGGTGAGATGAATTGTTCTTTAGGTAAACTTGTTTCTCTCCCTTGATCATAAAAAGATCTGAGACTATCTTGCACCATCGTAGCCATCTATATTTGACCAGACGCATTCTGTCACATTGACAGTATTAGCCAATATTGTTGTTAAAAACAACAGGTTGATAATGCCAGCACTAGGTTTAGCAGATTCTTCATGAAAATTTCACAGCCTGGAATACTTCAAGTATGTTACTCAAGAATAGTTCTAAAGAAAAAACACCTTTGCATAAGTAGGATTCACTCATAGTTTAAAGGAGAGATGGAGAGAATCCTAACATTTCCCAGAAAAAAATCAGGTAATCCAACTATATTTAGAAATAAGGTAGTTCTGAGGGGGAAAAAAATAACTCCCTTCCTGGAAAAAAATAGAGCTTAACACTGTCTTTTTTAAAAGTTAAATATTTTAGTTAAGTCAGGTTAAATAAAAGGGTTTATACCTGAATCTTTGGCCCATGCGAAGTGCTGTAGAACATAAAAGATGTTTAGCAGTCTGAAAAATTCTGCAGGATTCTCAGTTTTCTTTGAGAAAGTAAAACCTGTGGCTGTGCATATGTTTGTAATTATTAGAGTTTGGTTCATGTTTCTTAGGAATACTAGGTCTAAAAATGGAGGAAAAAATCTCCTCCCTCATTTTTTTCCAGTTGAAAAATGGCTAGACTAAAGCCAGCTTCTCAATGTTGACTTGTACCTAGATATATCCAGTAGCATTTCATTAACCTAAGCAGTTACAGTTTTGCAGGCCATTTGATGAATATCTTTAAGGACCTAAACTTTGAAAATTGGTAGAAGACTAAAATTCCACCTCATAACTGTAGTTCTTCTTCCTAAAGCTCAGTCACCTACTGGTGTGTAAAGCCATCAGGACTGCTTTTAAAGCAGTCATGGCCCTGCAGCCGCACACAGATCTCTAGTTCTTCCTGTTTGTTCCCCATGCTGCGTGCATTGGTGTACAGGCATTTCAG
>NW_020448049.1:0-10293 GCF_003343035.1 Apteryx rowi | reverse complement strand
CTTTTCCCAGGAGAAGTCAAGGCCTCCTGCAGTTGTCCTTGCCTAGCTTCCCCTTTCCTGTTCACAGCAATCACCTTCTAGTTCCTCGGGGGTCCTCAGAAAGCCCACAACTTCCAACAAGATCCTCAAGTTCTAGTCAGAGCCCAAACACTGCTGCGCAAACTGCTGCGTCTGTTCACTGCCTCTGTTCACTGCCTCTGTTAGCTGCACTCTCTGCGCTCTCTCTACCTGAATATGGACCATCAGAAAGCCTGAATCCCAGACTTCTTGCTGGGGCTGTATTTTATGTTAGCTGCAGGCTTGAGTTTGTACTTCAACCTAAAATCCCCGGCTGTCCCTCTGTCTCCGTGCTGGGTCTTGCTCTGGTGCTAATGCAGAGTGAGCCACCAGCTTCTCCAGGAGGGAAACTGAGGTGGTCTGGGGAGGGCAGAGAGGGCACCGAGCTCTTGCTTTACTTCTGCCCCTACCGGCAGTATATGCACAACTGGTCTGACCTACTTGGCTCTCTATGCTCAGGTGAGCTATTCAAGCAATTGGTTTTCTTTAGTACCTCTGCATAAAAATAGTGATGCACATACCTATTCTATTTAGATAGTAAGCGCTTTCGTRCTAATGTCTATGTACTGTGCCTAATGTAAAGGGAGCTGTGTCTGCGCTGAAGTCTCCAAGTCCTGCTGTGATATAAATGTACACTAAATTAAATAGAACAAGCAATATTATGGGCAACAGTTAAGTATAAAATAATGAATATATTATTTATTATAGTCTATACTAATTACTTTCATTGTCAATAACCTTTATCTATTTCATTTATTTTGTCTTCTTGCTTCTGGAGAAAAACACATGGAAAACTGAGGAGACACTACAGTATGCAAATCAAATTTTACTTCTCTGCTTTAAAGTGACATACATTTTCTGTGTTAAGATCACAATGACTCATTAACGGACTGAGAGCTGCACTGATGGTGTAATCGGACACATTCATAATGCATAAAGTTGTCAGAATTCCTCTCTAAACCATGCTATTTCTGGGACTGCATTAATTTTCTTTTAAAATAGATACTCCTACATTAAAAAGATTTGACAATTCTACCTTTCAGGGTGACTTTCCAAATTGGTGTATGAGACAGCAACATTCTGGATTTTATTATTTATCATTTCTGTTTTAATATTCATCATAAACTGTTAAGCTGAGCTAGTGATTCTCCCTTGCAAAGCAATTTGCGCTATAAAGTTGAACAACCTCTCAAAGAACTAAGTAATAAAAACTAACAATAGTAAGGTAGTATGTGTGTTTGATACTGTATAGGACACAAACTTAAAAACAGCCAGAAATCATTTAGTGTAACATCCCTTTACACTACCTTGACAGTAAAAACGTTCTTAAAATGAGGAAAGTGATACTCCTACTTACCTTAGAGTCCTTCTGCCTTTTTAGTGTATTTTAAAGGACCAACAAGCTAATATTAATTATCTCAAAGACCCAAAGTGTAACAAATACTATTGTTATGCTTCATTTTGTTAAGATACGAACATTTTTCTTAATATATTTTACTTGATTTAGTTTTCTTATGGTGACTGGAAGTTTTTGCAAGATAAACRTTAACATTTCAATAGGCATTGAGGGTCAGACCTCTAAAAAATGTGAAGCACAATTACAGCTTGGTAAAGTCAGTGACAAAGTGCAGTTCAGCCAGTGCTAGATTCTTTGAGATTCTCACTTAAAATATTCTCCAGCTGTGCAAATAGTTCACTGCTTTATGTTGGTGAAAAATGCATGTGGACCAGTATCAAATGTGGAAGACAGCCATTCATGCTAGCAGTGCAAATTGCTTTCTGTCGTAGAGGACAACACAGAATCAGGGCCGACAAGCTGTTCCTTGGAGCATTTCAAGCTCAGATCTGAATGCCTCCTGGAGTCCAAACTTGGTTTGTGTCCACACTGCCTGAACACAAACCTGCATGGAGGCTGAGGATTTACTGAGCTTCGAAGCTCTGAATCATTCATGCCTCTTTCTGAGGAAGTGATCACACACTGTGCTGCAGTGTGCTTTGGCGAGGCACAGTTTTTCGGGTGCAGGTTGCCCAAAGTTGCCCTGATGGAGCCACTACAGGACTGTGATTAGGCAGACAGGAGTCCTGTACAGAAGGGCCCTGAGACTGTGTGCCACAGGGAGAGATGGAACCACAGGTAGGCTGAGCTCAGGCTGCTTTTGTGGTAGTTTAGCTGTGCACTAAGCTACAGGCCTTCAGTACCCAATGATGGCTCAGAAAATAGGATATATACAACTGGCTCAGAAAATAGGATACACATTATCTACTCTATGGCTTGTTCTCCCACGGACTTTAGAGATATAGACTGAATCTAACCAAAAGCATGTTCTCTAGGTTATAGAAATTTACTGGAAAATAAAAAATATATGTTGGAAAGAAGTTTAATTTGATATTTACAGAACAGAGTCTACAGGGAGACTCATAATATGCACTAGGCTGTCAAGAAATGGGACTTTGAACACTGCATAACAGAAAAGAGATTCTGTAGATAGGAGCAGGAAGACATGATACAGCTGAGAATGCTGGAAGAATTTATTGATGAGAGTGAAGCAAAATGCTGGAAGGTTTACTGAGTACATTAAGACATTTTAAAGAAAACTGATTAATTTGTGTAAAAAAAGTGAAAAACCAGCAGCATAACTGTCTAGAGGTGGGAGAAATGTCAGATTTTTCAGAAAATAAAAGTATCTTCTGTTAGGCCAGCTGCTGGAAAAGAAGGCAAGGTTTTTGATGCATGATGTCTTACGACAAAGGTAAGTGTTGAAGTCCTTCACCATAAAAAAAAAAGATAGAACAAACCTCAGTTGTTTCTCCATGTACAGTAGACAGACAATAAAAAATCTGCCTAATGAACGTCAAAGGAAATTTAAGTCAACTAATAGGAAAAAACAAATATCTAACTGTTAAGAGAAGTGAAACTCTAGAAGAAGTGACATGGTGACATGTGTTTCCTTCTTTAGGAGGTCTTTTAAAAATATTAGACGAACATATATCCCATATGTCCAAGACAGTTTAGGTATTACTGAGTGTGTTTCAGTGCAGAAGACTAGTCAGTCTTTCAAGGTCCTTTCCAGTCCTGTCAGGAAATTTGCTTACTAGTATGGTTCAGCTCTGATTTGCAAAGCCAGTTAACATGAGAGTTTCCTTACTCTCTTCTTCCTTTTTGAACTAATAGCTGCTACTGGCTGAGTTCTGGGATTTTTACTTTTGGCTATTAACAGGAAATGGACTGTGGCTTGGATGCAGGGAACTGAACTGGAGTCCAGTCCAAAGACATCTCATTCTTTTGCATTTAGACAGATGTAACAAATYCCTTTCCTCTTGCTGAAAGATGTCATATTTAGCAGTCTGTGGAGCTATCTTCTTTCCTTTTAACAACAACAAGATGATTTTAGGATAAAAAAATAATTACACATTCTTTCTTTCCCCAACAAGAAAGGAGGGGGGAAAAATAGAAGAGTTGTGTAGCTCTCATAAGAGAATTAGGGAAAACTGTATGGTGCTTTTGGGCTATAAGAGATCCTTTCATCATCTTGCAATTCGTGGACACTGCTTGATACTTAATCTCATTCAGTGAACCAGAAAACTGTGATAATTTCTAAATAGTTCTCAGATCTGTCCTGCACATCCAGCTACACATGCAGAATTCAAACCGTGTCTGCACGCATCATTGATTTTTCAGGCTTTCAGGTCAGTTATAAGTTTGGAAATAGCTGCATATGGTTGAATAGCAAGTATGCAGAGACTTCAGTGTTCTCACTTCAGTACGCATAGATGAAAACTAAGTTTCTCTGGTAGATTTTTAATGCTGTAATCTACATGCAACAATTGGAGACCAGTTAAATTATTTAAAATTGTTGCCATAAACAAGTGAAAGTTTTATAATTACATGACAAAATCAAACCCATCAAAATGATATTCAGTGTTCTTGTAGGATGTGCACTTTCTTAGGTGAAAGCCAGTATATTGCAAAGAAGGGAACTATTATACTTGGACAAAAAACTTTCCAGGATTTAAAAAAAAAAACAACAAAAAATACAAGCAAATCTAACATCCTGGGGAAAAAAGATCAATCCCTTACCTAAACTGAACTAGTGCAGAAGATTGCAGAAGAAGATGCGTCATGGAAGTAAGGGCAAAGTAAGAGTCAAAAAGTAAACCTGCTTTATTTTCTTTCCTAGCCTGGGTGCTTCTTTGTTGTCTGGGGCAGAATGAAATGCCTGAAGCAATCTCTGTTACTGCTTGAAGAACAGGTTCTCCATTATTTCAAGACTCCACTCACCAATTTAATTTTGTTATTTTAAAATCACAAGATGTGTAGATCCCACACTGTGAATATCCTGACTAATTATAAAAAGCAATCCCTAGCTATTGCAGAAAAAAGTCCAGGCCAAATAAAAATAATAAAAAAAGGAAATAAAAAAAACCCCAAAGAAAACAAGTAATCTGTTTTTCTACTTTCAGTGAAACTCCTGCAAACTCCTAACTCTCCACTGTCTTTACCTGCTCAGCCAAATGAACTTTTAGAGCAATTTGTGCTAAAATCCAGGACTTTTGGCTACATACCGCAATTCCCAACACCGAGAAACCACATGGAGAAGACCTGCTGGAAGTCTTTCTTCTAGGTCACTGTAGCACTTCTCATGATCCTCTGTTGAAAGTAACAGCAGTGTTTGGCATATAGATAAGGTAGAAACAAACCTTAAATATTTCTAACTAAATAAAGTTTCAAAGATACCGTAAGATACCTTAAAGGTACCTTAACTTACCTTAAACCTTAAACACTAAACTTCTCTTTAGATCAGCAGGTATCCAGGACATCACAAAAATATCTGTTTATGGCGAAATCTTCCCTTTGACCGATATCTTTCATTTGTTTCCGCTTCAGTTTAAGGCAAGTTATGTGAGGTCTCGTTCATGTGGGAGCATTCACTCCAGGGGTGCCGCCTGGGGGTCGGAGGCACCAGCCAGCCTTCTGTGAAGATATAGCTTCTTGTTCTGGTTGTATGCAAAAGATATAAAGCAAGCAGGATCGCTGCTGATTTTTAACTGTCTAAGAGGGCTCCCAGATTATTAACCATGGTTCACACAACAGGACTGGACACATTGATCATCAAGGTGGGTATTATTTATATTTCAATATATATTTGTTTATAAAAATAAGGATATATTGTGTATATCTATATTATATAGCAAGGTGGCTATTATATTTAATCAACTTTTTCACTGAGATTCAAAACAATCAGTCCTAGCTGCAGTGTCAGAGTCAATTAAGGAATAATCTCATGTTATACACATCCCAGTCACCCAAGCGTACAATCTACTCACACCAGTCAGTATGGTACACTGCAGTTCCTGGCTGGTTTAAAAACTGATGTTAGCAGACTCTGTGCACACTGAAGTTTCAGGCATCCCGTTCAGATGTGTGCACACTGGCATTAAATGTGCCTATTCCAGTCCTTTCTTTGATGGGTGGTGACAATACTGGTCAGGACACATTGCTCCTAAAACTCACTTCTCTGAGTAACTGAATTATAGGAGAAAGTGTAAGGTCAGAGGAGAGCCACCTCGAATCCATGGCGAGGAGATATGATGTGTCAGCTTTCTGCTTGCAGCTGAGGATCAAACCAGGGAGGGGAGACGTGGGAGGATGGTCTGTGTTATGGCATGGGGAAACGTTGTACTGGCTGTAGATATCCTTCCCCCACCACATCCATTATTTCTGTGATTGCATCCAGTTCTGAGACATCTCTCTAAACCAGATGAAAACTCTTATTATAGCCCCAGAATGAAATCTCATCTCTGTACAGAATAAAATTGAACTCCTCAGCATTTTATAACACCTGTAGGTTAAGAACCAACTTTGCATATTCTGGATAACATCATGGCAGCAAAGTGGTTTATTGTTGTTTCAGGTCATAAAGCATAATTTAAAAATGCAATTTAATTGGAAACGTTAAAATACAACAAATTTTTCACTGGGGAAAGAGTAGATTTTAATTTCAGTTAGCCATTAACACTGGCTGGTGTTAACATTTTATTCACTGCAGGTTATTTTGTAGCTCTGTGCTTATTATCTTATGACTGTGATCTCTCAAAGCAAATATATTTGCTTATGTCAGATTTATTGTAATTCTTACCTTTTATGAGACAAAACATGGTTATATCACAGACTATTAGGAATTTTCTTTTCCCACCCTGCAAACTCGGTGAATTTTATACTATGCTGCAGTATTGCTAGAACAATGCTCCAGAGATGCATGAGGTGGCTTTGAGTCAATCACACTAATTGTTTCTGTATTTTGCTAAGCCACTGCTATCTTCAGTTGCAATTAACATGACATCTGGCAAAGCACTGGGTTGGAACATTGATTATTCTAATGTTACTCATTAGTAATCATTAATAACAAATGAATAATTCAACCTATTATCAATTAACCTCTGGCTAAGGTTTTCGACACTATTTTTCCTCTGTACAGACACACAACATGTACTGTTTAACTTGCTCTGATGTTCACTTTGTCTGTGTCAGAAAAACCAAGTTGTATTTCATTTTATGCTGAAAGCAATATAATATGTAACCTGTGTTTCAGCAGCACAATAGTCAATGATGTGCTCTGCTTACTGAAACTGGGTTTGTATTCTATTTACGTATAACAATTGTGTGTCTTCTCAACCCTGAATGCCTTCTCAAGGAAGGATATAAAGATACAGTAAGACTGTACTTGGGTGGGCATGAGTATGTAGACTAGAAATAGATGGAGGATATACTTCATTTCCTAGGCAGGGTAACTGATAACATGCCAGCAGGTATACATCATCATCAAATGACTACTTCCCAGAGCAAATTAAGATCAGAAAGAAACACTTATTTCTTACCTACACCTTCCCTGGGAAACTCTAGATTTGGTGATACACTGCTATGACTTCATCCTTGGCATGTGTCTTGGTCAAATACATTTTGCATTAACATTTGCATTGCATTAACAAAATGATGTAGTTGCCTATAATTTCTTGTTCACACATGTATGTAACAATTAAGATTGCAGAAGTACTGTGGTGGTGCAAACTGCTTATATTTCAGGAGTAAAATGTGGCCTGGATGCATCTGCAAGGGCCAAATGAGAGTAGAAGGAAAAAAGGGGGGAAAAAAAAAGGAAAGTATTGAATGGCCCATTCATGATTTATCAACTTTGCTGCCTCTTATCACGATAACATCAGCAGTAGAAGCACAGGAATAAATAAACTCTTACTATATTTGATGCCAAAAGTGAGAAGCAGGGATACTCCTATTCTTATTTTTCCATCTTCCATGAATGCTGTGAACTCCTGCACAACCATTCACATATTTATATTAAAGTTTCTTGGCTAGGCTTAAGACCTCATACTTCCTTGGAGTAAAGAACAGTGTTTCATAGCCCACATATATCAGGTCCCAGCTTTCACCTGTTTCTCCTGTTAAAGATGATCTTCAGGAAAGGTGACGATCACCTGAGAAGACACCGATCTGGTGTACTCCCTGCACCAGTGAGTACCTGGTGCAAATCAGAACAGCTTCAAGGCAGACCTGCCTTCTGTCAAACCTGACACCAGTCCCTGTGAACACAACTCACAGAATGTGGGCTAATGACTACTATAAGATATATCCCATTGCTCTTGTTCTAAGGGATCACAGGAGTTCAGAGTTATCCCAAATATATGCTTTACATTGGCTTCAAGAAGGATTAATCGCAAAGGAGAAGTTATGCTGATGTTGACTGAGTACCAGCTTATTATACCAAATGATCATCTTGTACCTAGATGTGATGGCTTTTGAGTGGTGTTGAAGGGRGAGCATGAGTTTGAATCTTTATTCAGAATCTAAATTCTGAAGCTGAAGAGACAGCTGCTAGAGAGAAATACCAACTTGTTAAGCTGCTGTGACCTGGCTGAATTTGAAATGCAAAGTGTAGAAAAACTACCTTTGGTTCTCTTTGCTGTGCCAGAGGTGAGGGGGAAGTAGTATGCTGATGATCTGCTCCTGGGTCAGAACTGCTGGGAAGATGATACAACCAGTAATGTATTCAATGATGCCTTGAGAAGCAGTCCTGACGGCTTTACACACCAGTAGGTGCTGCCCAAGGTGACTGAGCTTTAGGAAGAAGAACTACAGTTATGAGGTGGAATTTTAGTCTTCTACCAATTTTCAAAGTTTAGGTCCTTAAAGATATTCATCAAATGGCCTGCAAAACTGTAACTGCTTAGGTTAATGAAATGCTACTGGATATATCTAGGTACAAGTCAACATTGAGAAGCTGGCTTTAGTCTAGCCATTTTTCAACTGGAAAAAAATGAGGGAGGAGATTTTTTCCTCCATTTTTAGACCTAGTATTCCTAAGAAACATGAACCAAACTCTAATAATTACAAACATATGCACAGCCACAGGTTTTACTTTCTCAAAGAAAACTGAGAATCCTGCAGAATTTTTCAGACTGCTAAACATCTTTTATGTTCTACAGCACTTCGCATGGGCCAAAGATTCAGGTATAAACCCTTTTATTTAACCTGACTTAACTAAAATATTTAACTTTTAAAAAAGACAGTGTTAAGCTCTATTTTTTTCCAGGAAGGGAGTTATTTTTTTCCCCCTCAGAACTACCTTATTTCTAAATATAGTTGGATTACCTGATTTTTTTCTGGGAAATGTTAGGATTCTCTCCATCTCTCCTTTAAACTATGAGTGAATCCTACTTATGCAAAGGTGTTTTTTCTTTAGAACTATTCTTGAGTAACATACTTGAAGTATTCCAGGCTGTGAAATTTTCATGAAGAATCTGCTAAACCTAGTGCTGGCATTATCAACCTGTTGTTTTTAACAACAATATTGGCTAATACTGTCAATGTGACAGAATGCGTCTGGTCAAATATAGATGGCTACGATGGTGCAAGATAGTCTCAGATCTTTTTATGATCAAGGGAGAGAAACAAGTTTACCTAAAGAACAATTCATCTCACCTGAAGGCAGGTACCTAAAGAGTCAAATGAGATCAAATGAGTCATTCCCTAAAATATTTTATTTTCTTCATTCTAAAGGAAGTCTAAGACAAGTACACTGAAGAGATCTAAAGTTAGCTGATATTTCTGGTATGCAACTGGATAATAATGCCTCTACTTAGAATAGTGAATAATTTCTAGTATCTGCTTTTAAACAGAGTAAGTTCAGTAGGTCAGATCTTCTGAAATGGTATTATATCAGTATAGAAGCAATTGTGCCACATTTTGAAATAACATAAATAGCTATAGAGACTGCAAATCAGCAGATCTTGCACACTGCTTTATTCATGTGTCTCTCTTTCCTTCTGCTCAGCCAGCTGTAGTCATTTTACTCATTGCTTTCAGTAAACTTTAGTATTTCAATCTTCCTAGTCACCCCAGTGATACAACCTGGATTGCCTTCAGTTGCGTATTTATTGTAAATGACTTAACAGGATGCCATACGTCATTATAATGACACGAGACCCTCAGGAAATGTAAAGTGATGTGCTTTGCTTGCAGACGTGGTTAAAGAGACTATAACTGTCAGATAAAGCACAAAAGAGAGGAAGATAAGAGCAGTCACCCTGTCTGTCTCTATAAATGATGTTTAAATAGAAAAAATACCAGATATCTTGCGAAAGGAATTTGGTTATTTCATCACAACTTTGAGAAATGGGTTGAATGATTAAAGGCTTGCACCAAGCCAGCATTCAGAACATATTGATGGGTTGGATCACTCCTTCTTTCTCTTTTCTTTCTCTAATTCTCTCTCCCACACACATACTTTCTCCTTTTCCTCCCAATCCCCAATATAGCTCAGCTTAGGAGGGAGACTTGTTCCTCCTTGTAGGTCCTTCTTGCTATTCCATCTATCTTACGGAACAAAAAATAAATTCCATCAATTATATTGGGCAGCTGGGGGCAGGAAAGGGAGAGTTAACACAAGTCCTGTCAATATAGAACTATTAAATCTGAGTGGATGCCAAAATCCAGAAGTCAATGCATTGGACTTTCAGCCAGAGGCCAAAATCTTGAGTTTTACCTGAAGCAGTGTAAATAAATACCATCCCACAACTTAACATTAAGAACAAAATGCCTGATATTGTTGCAGTTTTATGCAGGTTTTGGATGCAAAGTGCTCATGATATTCCTAAACTGAACATGAGGAACAACTTTTTCACTGTGAGGGTGACAGAGCACTGGAACAGGTTGCCCCGAGAGGT
>NW_020448048.1:11786-16412 GCF_003343035.1 Apteryx rowi | reverse complement strand
GGAAAGGGGCCCAGGCGTCCAGGAAAGGGCCCAGGCGTCCGGGAAGGGGCCCAGGCGTCCGGGGAAAGGGCCCAGGCGTCTGGGAAGGGGCCCAGGAGTCCGGGAAAGGGCCCAGGCATCCGGGAAAGGGGCCCAGGCGTCCGGGGAAGGGACCCAGGTGTCCAGGAAGGGGCCCAGGCATCTGGGAAAAGGGACCCAGGCGTCCGGGGAAGGGACCCAGGTGTCCGGGTGAGGGACCCAGGCGTCCGGGGCAGGGGCCCAGGCGTCCGGGCGAGGGGCCCAGGCGTCCGGCTCACCCCTGATACTCCATGTACTTGTAGACGGTCCCCGCGATGCCCAAGGCGATGGCGGCGCACGACCACGACGCCGCGAACATCAGCACCAGGCAGAGCCCTGCCCCCGCCAGCGAGAGGCCCCTGCAGGGGACCCAGGCGTCCGGGAAGGGGCCCAGGCGTCCGGGCCCGGGTGGCAGAAGGGGCCCAGGCGTCCGGGCTCGCTCACCAGTGGTAGTAGGGCAGCCGAGGGCGCCAGGTCGGGGTGCGCAGGAGGCTCTGCAGGGCACACGCCAAGTTCACGGCCAGGTAACACGTGAGCAGGAACCTGCCGGGGGGGGACGGATGGTCCCGTGTTGGCTCATGTTGACCCGTGTTGACCCATGTTGACCCACATTGACCTGTGTTGCCCCACATTGACCCATGTTGACCCGTGTTGACTCATGCTGGCCCATATTGACTCATGTTGACCCGTGTTGACCAGTGTTGACCCATGTTGACTTGTGTTGGCCCGTATTGACTCATGTTGACCAATGTTGGCCCGTGTTGACTCATGTTGACCCATCTTGACACGTGTTGACTTGTGCTGGCCCATATTGACCCATGTTGACTTGTGTTGACTAATGTTGACCCATGTTGACTCATGCTGGCCCATATTGACTCAAGTTGGCCCGTGTTGACTCATGTTGAACCATGTTGACTCGTGTTGGCCCGTATTGACCCATTGACTTGTGTTGACTCATGTTGACTTGTGTTGACCCGTGTTGACTCGTGTTTACCCATCTTGACCCATGTTGACTTGTGTTGGCCCATATTGACCCATGTTGACCAATGTTGGCCCGTGTTGACTAATGTTGACTTGTGTTGACTTGTGTTGACCCATGTTGATTCATGTTGGTCCGTATTGACCAATGTTGACCCATGTTGACTAATGTTGGCCCATATTGACCCATGCTGGCCCGTATTGACCTCTGTTGACTCATGTTGACCCATGTTGACCCGTATTGATCCATATTGACCTGTGTTGGCCCGTGTTGACCCATGTTGACTCATCTTCACCCATGTGGACCCGTGTTGACTCATGTTGACATGTGTTGACTTGTGTGAACCCATGTTGACCCGTGTTGACCCATGTTGAGTTGTGTTGGCCCATGTTGACTTGTGTGAACCTGTGTTGGCCCATATTGACCCATGTTGACTCGTGTTGACTTGTGTGAACTCATGTTGACCCACGTTGACTCATGTTGACTTGTGTGAACCCATGTTGACCTGTGTTGACCCGTGTTGACTCATGTTGACTCATGTCGAGTCGTGTTGGCCCATATTGACCCATGTTGACATGTGTTGACCCATGTTGACTTGTGTGAACTCATGTTGACCCGTGTTGGCCCGTATTGACCCATGTTGACCCATGTTGACTCATCTTCATCCATGTTGACCCGTGTTGACTTGTGTGAACCCATGTTGACCCGTGTTGGCCCATGTTGACCCGTGTTGACTCATGTTGAGTCATGTTGGCCCATGTTGACTTGTGTGAACCTGTGTTGGCCCATATTGACCCATGTTGACTCATGTTGACTTGTGTGAACTCATGTTGACCCATGTTGACCCGTGTTGACCCATGTTGGATCATGTTGACTCATGTTGAGTCGTGTTGGCCCATATTGACCCATGTTGACTTGTGTGAACTCATGTTGACCCATGTTGGCCCGTATTGACCCATGTTGGCTCATGTTGGCTCATGTTGGCCCGTGTTAGCCTGTATTGACCCACGTTGACCCACGTTGACCCGTGTTGACCCATGTTGGCCCGTATTGACCTATGCTGAGCTGTGTTGACTCATGTTGACTCCTGCTGCCCTGTATGGACCCCTGTTCCCTTATATTGGCCCATATTGACCTATGCTGGTGTCCGTTGACTCATGTTGACCCATGTCGACTCATGTTGAGCCCTGTTGACCCGTACGGACCCATGTTGACCCGTGTGGACTCGTTTCGGCCCGTGTTGAGAAGCATTAACCTGGGTTGACCCATGTTGACTTGTGCTGACCCATGTTGGCCCGTGTTGCCCCATGTTGACCCACATCAACCTGTGTTGACTTGTTTTGGCCCGTGTTGAGCCCTATAGGCCCATGTTGGTCCACGTTGACCCGTGTTGGCTTGTGTTGACTCACGTTGACCCTTGTTGACCAAAGTTGACCCATATAGACCTGTTTTGACCCGTGTTGACCCATACGGACCTATGTTGTCCCGTGTTGACTCGTGTTGACCTGTGTTGGGCCACATGGACCCAAGTTGACCCATCTTGGCCCATGTTGACTTGTGTTGACCCACATCAACCCGTGTTGACTGGTGTTGACTCGTTTTGGCCTGTGTTGATCCATGTTGACCCCTGTTGACTTGTGTTGACCCATGCGGACTCATGTTGACCCGTGTTGACCCGTATAGACCTGTTTCGACCCATGTTGTTCCATGTTGACTTGTGTTGATCCATGTTGGGCCACCTTGACCCATGTTGGCTCACGTTGACCTGTGTTGACCCGTGTTGACCTGCCTGGACCCATGTTGACTCATGTTGACCCAACTGACTCATGTTGACCCCGGTTGGCCTGTGTGGACCCATGTTGACCCGTGTTGACCCATGTTGACCAACGTTGACCCGTGTTGGCCCATGTTGACCCGTGTTGACCAACGTTGACCCATGTTGGCCCATGTTGACCCATATAGACCTGCTTTGACCCGTGACGACCCACCTTGACCCACACGGACCAGTATTGACCCGTGTTGACCCATGTGGCCTCCCGTCGATGCGTGTTGCCCCGTGTTGCCCCACGCTACCTTCACGCCCGCCCTCCCCACGCGCCCGTCCCACCCCCCCCCGGCCACGCGTGTCCACCCCCCCAGCCACGCACACGGAGAAGATGGGCGCCACGAGGTCAAGGGAGGCCACGAGGACGCCCAGCTCGGCGATGGCAGCCGTCAGCCCCAGGGCCCACACGGGTTCCCTGCCATCCTCGCCGGGCGCCAGCACCTGCGGGCAGGGGGGGACAAGGACACGCCACGCCACGCTAAGGATGGGGGTGGGTGGCCCTGTGCCACCCCCCCGTCCCCAAAAGGCCACAACATGCAATAAAACGTGACAACACACGACGACACGTGACAACACGCGATGACACGCGACGACACGCGACAACACGCGACAACACGCGATGGCCACGGGGGGGGGAGGGAGGGCGGCGCGATGTCCCCGCGCAACGATGTGGCCTGAAACACCCCAAAAAGCCCTAAAAAGCCCTAAAAAGCCCCCCAAACCCATGGAAGGCCCCAACACGCGATAACACGTGATAACACGCAACGACACGCTAAGAGCGGCAGGGGCAGGGGAGGGCGGTGACGCGTTTCCCACGCAACGACGTGGCCTGAAAGGCCCTAAAAAACCCCAAAAAGCCCTAAAACGCCCTAAAAAGCCCCAAAAACCCATGAAAGACCCCAACACGTGATAACACGTGACAACACGCAACAACACGCTAAGACCGAAAGTGGCAGGAGAAGGCAGGGAGACGCTGCCCATGCAACGACGCTGCCTAAAACACCCCAAAGGCCCCCAAAGACCCCAACACGCGATAACACGCTAAGACCAAAAGTGGCAGGAGAAGGCAGGGAGACGCTGCCCATGCAACGACGCTGCCTACAACACCCTAAAGTGCCCCCAAGGACCCCAACACACGATAACACGCTAAGACCAAAAGTGGCAGGAGAAGGCAGGGGGACGTTGCCGATGCACCGACGCTGCCTAAAACACCCTAAAGTGCCCCAAAGGCCCCAACACGTGATAACACGTGACAACACGCTAAGACCGAAAGTGGCAGGAGAAGGCAGGGGGGTGTTGCCCATGCAATGGCACTGCCTAAAACACCCGAAAATGCCCCCAAAGGCCCCAACATGCAATAACACGCTAAGACCGAAAGTGGCAGGAGAAGGCAGGGAGACGTTCCCCATGCAACGACGCTGCCTAAAACACCCGAAAATGCCCCCAAAGACCCCAACACGCGATAACATGCGACAACACGTGACAACACACTAAGACCAAACGTGGCAGGAGAAGGCAGGGAGATGTTCGCCATGCAACGATGCTGCCTAAAACACCCTAAAGTGCCCCAAAATGCCCCGAAAGGCCCCAACACGCGATGACACACAACAACACGCTAAGACCGAAAGTGGCAGGAGAAGGCAGGGAGACGCTGCTCATGCAACGATGCTGCCTAAAACACCCTAAAGTGCCCCCAAAGGCCCCAACACGTGACAACACGTGACAACACGCTAAGACCGAAAGTGGCAGGAGAAGGCAGGGAGAC
>NW_020448048.1:8514-10870 GCF_003343035.1 Apteryx rowi | reverse complement strand
TCTGGGGGGGACATTGGGGACCCGTTGGGGACACGGTGACCCGTTGGGGACACAGGGACCCGTTGGGGACCTTGGGGACACAGTGACACACTGGGGACATGTAGGGGACACGTTGGGGACATTGGGGACATGGTGACATGGGGAACCCGTTGGGGACACAGTGACACGTTGGGGACACAGGGACCCATTGAGGGACATCAGGGACCCGTTGGGGACCTTGGGGACACAGTGACACATTGGGGACATGTAGGGGATGCATTGGGGACATGGTGACACAGGGACCCGTTGGGGACACGGTGACACGTTGGGGACACAGGGACCCATTGGGGACATTGGGGGACATCAGGGACCCATTGGGGACCTTGGGGACACAGTGACACGTTGGGGACACAGTGACACTGGGGACCCATTGGGGACATGGTGACACATTGGGGACATCAGGGTTCTGTTGGGGACACTGGGGGCACAGCGACACACTGGGGACCCGTTGGGGACATGGTAACACATTGGGGACCCATCGGGGACACTGGGGATGTCAGGGGACAACAGGGACCCGTTGGGGACACTGGGGAGACAGTGACACATTGGGGACATCGGGACATCGGGGGACATTGAGGACCTGTTGGGGACACTGGGGACACGGTGACACGTTGGGGACACAGGGACCCACTGGGGACTTTGGGGACCCATCGGGGACACTAGGGACGTCAGGGGACAACAGGGACCCATTGGGGACACTGGGGAGACAGTGACACATTGGGGACATGGGGACATTGGGGATCCGTTGGGGACATTGGGGACACGGTGACACGTTGGGGACACATGGGGACCCATTGGGGACCTGTTGGGGACACTGGGGAACATGGTGACATCTTGGGGACATCGGGGTCCTGTTGGGGACCTTGGAGACGCAGTGACCCATCGGGGACATAGGGACGTCGGGGACCCGTTGGGGACGTTGGGAGACACCAGGGACCCGTTGGGGACACTGGGGACATGTTGGGGACATGGGGGACCCGTCGGGGACATTGGGGACACGGTGATATGTTGGGGACACGGGGACACCAGGGACCCATTGGGGACACTCGGGACATGGTGACACATTGGGGACACGTTGGGGACATTGGGGACACGGTGACATGTCGGGGACACGTTGGGGACACATTGGGGACACGTAGGGGACACGCTGGGGACGCGTCGGGGACACTCACTTGTCGCGCAGGACGACGCCCTCGACGCAGGCGCCCAGCAGGGCGGCGCTGCCTCCGTCTGCCCCCGTCAAGGAGACCCAAAACGCCCGGAAACGGCCCCAAAAACGCCCCCCAAACCCCCCCGAACCGCCCCAAAACGGGCACCACCCCGAGGAGACCCAAATCCCCCTGAAATAGCCCCAAAACGGGCGCTGAAAACCCCGGGAAATGACCCAAAATGGGACCTCCCCCCCAAACAGCCCCAAAATCCATGGAAATAGCCCCAAAACGGGCACCCAAAAACCTGGAAATGACCCAAAATGGACACCCCAAAACCCCCCAAATCGGCCCGAAATGGGAGCCCCAAAATCCCCCGAAATAGCCCCAAAACGGACATCCAAAACCTCCCAAATTGGCCTGAAATGGGGAGTCCCAAAATCCCCTGAAATAGCCCCAAAATGAGACTCCCACATGGGACAACCAAAAACCCCCCAAATCGACCCAAAACGGGACCCCCCCAAAACCCCACAAACCACCCCAAAATGAGACCTCCCCAAAACCCCCTAAACTGTCCCAAAACGGGGCCCCAAAACTCCCTCAACCCCCCAGAATGAAGACCCCAAAATCCCCTGAAATAGCCCCAAAACGGACCCACCCCCCCAAAACGGGGACCCCCGAATCCCCCCAAAAACAAGAATGCCCAAAACGCCCCAAACCCACCCAAAACGACACCCCGCGTTTTTGAGGGTACCATTCTCCCATTTTTGGGGTCCCTCCCTGCGTTTTTGGGGCAAAAACGCCCATTTTGGGGGCATCTGGCGATTTTGGGGATGAAATTCCCATTTTTTAGGGCTCCGACCCTGATTTTTGGGCTCAAAAGTGCCGTTTTTGGGGGCCCCCCGTTCCCCCCTTTGGAAGGTTCCCGCCCCGTTTCCGGGCTGCCGCCCCTCCCCCCCCGCCCCCGTTTTGGGGTGAAACTGGCCAATTTTAGGGCTGGATGCAGATGAGGGCGGCGACGGCGACGGCACCGAAGGTTCCAGCCGGGACGGAGCGAGGAGGGTTGGCGAGAGGAGCCGGAGCGACGGCGGCCATGAGCCCTGCCCGGACGCCGGGGCCCCTCAGCTCCCGGACGCCTGGGCCCTTTTCCTGGACGCCTGGGCCCCTTT
>NW_020448048.1:5679-7169 GCF_003343035.1 Apteryx rowi | reverse complement strand
TTTGGGCCGTGCCACAACGCGGGGGCGGGAGGGCGGCGGCCATCTTGGCGCGCCGCCGTCCACCCCCCACCGCGGCGGCCATCTTGGCGTACGTCAAGGCGGGTCACCGTCCCGTCACGGCGGCCATCTTGGCACACGCCAACCCACGTAACGGGCGGGGCGGAAACAACCTGCTCCCGGCAGCCATCTTGCCCCGCTCCGGCGGCCATCTTGACATATGCCAACCCATGTAATGGGTGGGGCGGAAACAACCTGCCCCTGGCGGCCATCTTGCCCTGCTCTGGCAGCCATCTTGACATACGCCAACCCATGTAATGGGTGGGGCGGAAACAACCTGCCCCCGGCGGCCATCTTGCCCCGCTCCGGCGGCCATCTTGACATACGCCAACCCATGTAATGGGTGGGGCGGAAACAACCCGCCCCCGGCGGCCATCTTGCCCTGCTCTGGCAGCCATCTTGCCCTGCCCCAGCGGCCATCTTGACATACGCCAACCCATGTAATGGGTGGGGCGGAAACAACCCACCCCCGGCGGCCATCTTGCCCCGCCCTGGCGGCCATCTTGCCCTACCCCGGCGGCCATCTTAACATACGCCAACCCATATAATGGGCGGCATGGAAATAACCTGCCCTGGCAGCCATCTTGCCCCACCCTGGCAGCCATCTTGCCCCGCCCCGGCAGCCATCTCACCCCGCCCCGGCGGCCATCTTGCCCCCCCCCGCCCCCCCACGTGCTCACCGGCGAGGACGCCGCTGGCCAGGCCGGGCACGGCGGGCAGGGCCGTGGCGTTGTTGCGGCTGTAGTAGGGGTCGCAGCGGGGGCCCCGGCAGAAGAGGCCCCGCAGGAGGCCCGGGCCTCCCTCCGTCTTGGCGCAGGCCTCCACCGCCGCCAGCGTCCGGTTGCCCAGCAGGCACACGCTAAGGGCGGGGGGGAAAAAATGACACGCGTGTTAGAGCGTGTTGGAGCATGTTGGAGCAGGTTCTTCTGGGATTTGGGGTGTTTCCAGGTGTTTTTCAGCCTGGTTTTGGGCCCTGATTGGGCTCCGCTGCCGCCAACATCCAATTTCCCTGGAAAAACATGCTAAGGAAGAGAGAGGAAAAACCAACACGCGTGTTAGAGCATGTTGTTGCATGTTAGAGCATGTTCTTCTGGGATTTGGGGTGTTTTGGGGTGTTTCTTAGCTGGGTTTTGGGCCCCGATCGGGCTCCGCTGCCGCCAACATCCAATTACCCAGGAAAAACACGCTAAGGGAAAAAAATGCATACGTGTGCTTGCATGTTCTTGCGTGTTCTTGCGTGTTACTGCATATTTTGGTCCCCAACGAGCCTCCACGCCCACCAACACCCACTCAAGCAGCAAGAACACGCTAAGAGAGAGGAAACCCTTGCATGTGCTTGCGTGTTATTGCGTGTTATTGCATGTTTCAGCATATTTTGGTCCCCAACGAGCCTCCACGCCCACCAACACCCACTCGAGCAGCAAGAACACGCT
>NW_020448048.1:2901-4649 GCF_003343035.1 Apteryx rowi | reverse complement strand
TGGACACGGGTGGACACGGGACGCCCCACAGCCCCACGGAGGACAGCACGGGTGGACACGGGTGGATACGGGGGGGGACACGGGATGCCCCACAACACCACGTAGGGTGATGTGGGTGGACATTGATGGACACGGGACGTCCCCAGCACCGCGTAGGGTGACACGGATGGACATGGGTGGACACGGGTGGACACGGGATGCCCCACAACACCAGAGAGGGCAACATGGGTGGACATGGGTGGACACGGGATGTCCCCACCACTGCCTAGGGTGACACGGATGGACATGGGTGGACACAGGTGGACATAGGACACCCCCAGGACCACATAGGGTGACACGGGTGGACACGGGTGGACATGGATGCCCCACAACCCCACGGAGGACAACACGGGTGGACATGGGTGGATACGGGGGGGACACGGGACGCCCCACGACACCACGTAGAGTGACATGGGTGGACATTGATGGACATGGGACGCCCCCAGCACTGCGTAGGGTGACACGGATGAACACGGGTGGACACGGGTGGACACAGGACACCCCACAACACCAGAGAGGGCAACATGGGTGGACATGGGTGGACACGGGACGTCCCCACCACTGCCTAGGGTGACACGGATGGACATGGGTGGACACAGGTGGACATAGGACACCCCCAGGACCACATAGGGTGACACAGGTGGACATGGGTGGACACGGGATGCCCCACAACCCCATGGAGGATGACACGGGTGGACATGGGTGGACATGGGTGGACACGGGACGTCCCCAGCACCGCCTAGAGCGACACGGATGGACACGGGTGGACACAGGACACCCCCAGCCCCACATAAGGTAACATGTGTGGACACGGGTGGACACGGGATGCTCTACAACACCACAGAAGGTGACATGGGTGGACACGAGTGGACACGGGTGGACATAGGACACCCCCAGGACCACATAGGGTGACATGGGAGGACATGGGTGGACACGGGTGGACACGGGACGCCCCGCAACACCACAGAAGCCAACACGGGTGGGCATGAGTGGACACGGGTGGACATGGGACACCCCCAAGGCCACACAGAACAACACGGGTGGACACAGATGGACACGGGACGCCCCCAGCACCGTGTAGGGCGACACAGGTGAACACGGGTGGACCCCAACCCCCACGCAGAGGAACACGGATGGACACGGGTGGATGCGGGAGGACACGGGACACCCCGCGACACCACGTAGGACAACACGGGTGGACACAGGTGGACACGGATGGACACAGGACAACCCCAACACCATGTAGGACAACACGGGTGGACACGGATGGACACAGATGGACACGGGACACCCTCCAACACCCCACCGAGCAACACGGGTGGACACGGATGGACACGGGACACCCCACAAGACCACACAGAGCAACACGGGTGAACATGAGTCAACATAGGAGAACACGCATGGACATGGGACGCCCCCAACACCACATGGGGTGACACGGGTGAACACGGGAGAACACGGATGGACACGGGACGCCCTCCAACACCCCACTGAGCAACACGGATGGACACGGAACGCCCCCCAACCCCACGTAGAGCAACATGGGTGAACACGGGTGAACATAGATGGACACGGGTGGACACGGGACGCCCCCAGCCCCACGTAGAGCAACACGGGTGAACACGGGTGAACATAGGTGGACACGGGTGGACACGGGACACCCCCAGCCCCACGTAGAGCAACATGGGTGAACACGGGTGAACATAGGT
>NW_020448048.1:0-1166 GCF_003343035.1 Apteryx rowi | reverse complement strand
GACCCCCCCCACCCCACACGTGACCCACACGTGACCAACACGCCACCCACATGCTCCCTATGACCCACGTATCAGCCACATGCCAATTACACGTGACCCACACGTGACGCGGACCCCACACGTGACCCACACGCAACCCACCAGCCCCTATGTAACCCACATGTGATATACGTGTGGCCTATATGTGACCCACCAGCCCACACGTGACCCACACGTGATGGACACGTGACCTACATGCAACCCATGAACCCACATGTGACCCACACGTGACCCACACGTAAACCACACGTGATCTACATGCAACCCACCCCACACGTGACCCACATGTGACCCACATATGATGCACATGTGACCTATATGCAACCCATAAACCCACATGTGACCCAGACATGACCCACACGTGACCTACACGTGACCTACATGCAACCCACCAACCCACATGTGACCCACACGTGACCTACACACAACCCACGTGTGACCCACACGATGCACACGCGACCTACATGCAGCCCACCAACCCACATGTGACCCACATGTGACCCAAATGCGACCCACACATAACCTACACGCAGCCCAACCCACACGTGACCCACGCATGATGCACATGTGACCTACATGCAACCCACCAACCCACACGTGACCCACATGTGATGCACATGTGACCTACATGCAACCCATGAACCCACATGTGACCCACACRTGACCCACACGTGACCCACACATGACCTACATGCAACCCACCAACCCATGTGTGACCCACACATGATGCACGTGACCCACACGCAACCCACCAACCCACACRTGACCCACACATGATGCACATGTGATCTACATGCAACCCATGAACCCACGTGACCCACACGTGACCCACACATGACCCACACGCAACCCAACCCATGTGTGACCCACACATGATGCACGTGACCAACATGCAACCCACATATGACCCACACATGATGTGCATGTGGTCTACATGCAACCCATGAACACACATGTGACCCACACATGACCCACACGTAACCTACATGCAACCCAACCCACACGTGATGCACATGTGACCTACATGCAACACACCAACCCACACGTGACCCACATATGACCCACACATGATCTACACATGACCTATGACCCACACATGACATACACGTGGCCTACACGCAACCCAC
>NW_020448047.1:13666-16461 GCF_003343035.1 Apteryx rowi | reverse complement strand
CCCAACGCACGCGTGCGCCTGCGTGTTCCCACGCGCGTATGCGTGCTCACGCACACGCGTGTGCCGGCAGGGCTTGGAGGAGGTGGACACGCACACCGTCACACGGGCACGCACAGGCGGACACGCGGGTGTGCACACACAGCCCCACGCACCGCGTTACACGGCCACATGCTTGGCGTGACACACGCAGCACCACGCGGTTGTACTCCGTGACACACGCAGCATCATACGGTTGTACTCTGTTACATGCAGCGCCACATGGTTGGACTCCGTGTCACCCGCAACACCACGCCGTTGTACTCTGTGTTACCTACAGCGCCATGCGGTTGTACTCCGTGTCACATGCAGCGTCGCGCGGTTGTACACGCGCAGGGTGTCGCACGCCCGGTGTCACCCCCTGGTGCCGCCTGTGCCCCGCTTTGCTCCCTGTCTTGGGGGGCTGCCGCCAGCCCCATGGGGGGCAGCCGTGGGGCAGGGTGGCCATAGGACAGGGTGGCCGTGGGGCAGTGTGGCCATGGGGCAGGGTGGCTGTAGGGCAGCTGTGGGGCACAGTGGCTGTAGGGTGGCCCTAGGGCAGTGTGGCCGTGGGGCAGGGTGGCCGTGGGGCAGGTGGCTCCAGTGGCCGTGGGGTGGCCATGGGGCAGGGCAGGGCAGGGCAGCCATGGGGCAGCTGTGGGGCAGCCGTGGGGCAGTTGTGGGGCGGCCGTGGGGCAGGGCAGCCGGCGGCGCCATGGGGAACCCCCCCGTGCCCACGGCGAGCGGGAAGGCAGCGGCTGCCGGGAAAGGGGCGGGGACGTACGTGTCACACGCGTGTGCTGCCCGCCCCACGGCCGCCCCCGAGGTGACGGCGGCGGGGGGGGACACGCTGCCCCACATGTGACATCACCCGGCCACAGGACCCCCGCACTGAGACCCCCCCCGCCCCACGTCACAGCGACACGCGTGTGACACGCAGCAACACGCCACCACGGGGCGGTGACACCGGGGGGTGCACGCGCGTGACGTCACCCCCCGCCACGGCGACCACGTCCCGCTCGTGGGGCCGCCGTGTCGCCGGGGGACACGCGACGTCACACGGACGCAACAACTGGAGGGAAGGGGGATCGCACAACCCGACGCGCTAAGGTCTGCCCCACACGCGTGTCTCCAGCACACGCAAACACGCCGCTGCCTCCCCCCCCCGCCAGCCGCACACGCAACGGCACCACCGCGGCTCGGGCCGGTCGCGCGGGTGACAACAGGCGGCTCACACGCAACACGGGCGCCGCTCCCACGCCCCGAAACCCCCCCCGCCCCCGCGCACACACGGGTTTTCCTCCCCGGGGGCGGTGGGGAAGCGGTGGTGACTCACAGCCGGGGGGGGGAACCGCCGCCGCTCGGGGGTCAACAGGCGGCACACGCGTGTGTGTGCGTGCGTGCGTGCTGCCCGTGGGGCCAGTCACGCACATGCCTCCGGTACCCCCTCCCCGGCCGCCTGTGACAGGCGTGCGCTGTGGCGGCAGAACACGCGACACGTGGGGACACGCATGGATGCAGGGYGCGGGGGTCTCGCACGCGGCTGGGGGGGTCCCACGCGCCCACAGACACACCTGGGGGGGCTGACGCACGGACGGACGCACAGGCAAACACACGCGGTGGTCTCGCAGTCACACGTGGGAGGGCATGCACGGACAGACACGGGGGGTCTCACACCCGGACAGACACATGTAGGGGTGTCACACACGGACAGACACACGTAGGGGTGTCACACGGACAGGCACACAGGGGGTCTCACACCCGGACAGACACACGTAGGGGTGTCACAAACGGACAGACACACAAGGGGGGGGTCTCACACCCGGACAGACACACGTAGAGGTGTCACACGGACAGACACACGGGGGGTCTCACACCTGGGCAGACACACACAGGGGGTCTCACGAACAGACACATGTAGGAGTGTCACACACAGACAGACACACAAGGGGGGGTCTCACACCCGGACAGACACACGTAGGGGTGTCACACGGACAGACACACACACGGGGGGGTCTCACACCGGAAAAGGAGACACAAGCGACAACAGCTGGAGACACACAACGAGGGGGGGAGGCAGGCCGCGCTGCCCGGTTGTGGGGTACACCCGCGCACATGCACAACCGGACGCCGGGATACATGTGCTGAGGCCGCCTGACAAAGACGCCCCATGCGTGCGTACGTACAACGCGCGCAGCCACGCGGGACGGGGGGGGGAGATGGGGGGCAGCCTGGCCCCGCACACGCTTGCCCCACGGAGCGCACACGCGTGCGCATGCCGGGAACACCCGCCGGCACCGGGGCCGGCCCTGCGCGGCGTCACCGCCTGGCGAGGCCAGAGCAATCGCACGCCCAGCGCTCGCACACCGGCACCGGCGACACCCGGCCGGCGCGCACCGCCGGCGCGCAGCCGCACGCTCCCTGACGCACAGCCGCACACCGACACACAGCGCCGACCGCTGCACTCGCAACCCCCAGCCGCACACGCGGACACGCAGTCAGCCGAACACAATCGCGCCAGCACACGTGGCACCTATACACACAGCCGCACATGTGACCCGCAACCGCGCGCGCTGACCCACAATTGCGCGACTACACGCCGTGACAGCTACACGCACAGCCGCACGCTGCCCCGCAATCGCACAGCCGCGACCGCGGACGCTGCCCCACAACGGCAGGCGCAACCCCGTTAACGCGCAGCCGCGACCCCCGGCTCGCAACGGCAAACGCCGCCCCGCGTGCGACCCACCCTCGCCCCCGAGCGCGCAATCACAGCCGGC
>NW_020448047.1:3923-11151 GCF_003343035.1 Apteryx rowi | reverse complement strand
GGGTCACACGAGGACACGCATAGACGTGGGCACACGGACGCTTTGGGGGGCTCGGACACGCGGGGGCACGTGAGGACACGGGTACACGGACGTATTGGGGGAGCCGAGACACGCAGGGGCACATGAGGACACGGGTACACGGGGGGACACATCAGGGACACCCAGGTACACGGGAGCACACAGACACGCAAGGACACGTGAGGACACGGGTACACACAGGGCACATGGATACACCAGGGCCCACGAGGAACATGGACGCATCGGGGACACCCGGACACGCAGGTGCGCACACGGAAACGGGGTCGCGCGGGCACGCAGACACGCGTGTGCACGAGGGAACACGGCACGCACAGGAACACGTGGGTGTACACGGGCGCGAAGGACACGGGCGCAGAGGGACAGGCGGGTTCACGCGGGGACGCTGGCGCAGGAACACGCCACCGGGCTGGCACACGCGTGTGCAGGCTCCCAGGAAACACGTGGGGCACACGGGCACGCAGGGGACGACCCCACCGAGGCACAACCACACGCGTGCACCACCGCATGCGTGTTCGCCAGGGACACAACCGGACACGCGCCCGYGGGCGGCAGTCGCGCTTGCACCACCGCGCACGGGCTGGGAACCGCCGCACGCAACCCCGACACACGGGCGC
This sequence comes from Apteryx rowi, assembly GCF_003343035.1. NCBI lineage: Eukaryota > Metazoa > Chordata > Aves > Apterygiformes > Apterygidae > Apteryx > Apteryx rowi. Next base: position 10,498 of record NW_020448047.1, on the reverse strand, counting down.
ACAGCTGCACGCATGCAACCCCGACACGTGGCTGCACAGCCGCACACGCACAACCCCGACACGCGGGCGCACAGCCGCTCACGCACAACCCCAACACGCGGGCACACAGCTGCACGCATGCAATCCCGAAACGCGGCTGCAGTCGCACGCGCGCAACCCCGACATGCGGGCGCACAGCTGCACACACGCAACACTGAAACGTGGGCACACAGCCGCACACGTGCAACTCCAACACGCCGGCGCACAGGCGCACACGCGCAACCCCAACACATGGGTGCACAGTCGCACGCGCACAACCCCAAAACACCGGCGCACAGCTGCACGCGAGCAACCCCGACACGCAGGCGCACCACCGTGTGCGAGGCGTGACGCCGCCATCCTGGCGCACACGCGTGTCCCCGGCGCCCCGTCAGCCACAGCCCCCCCCGAAATGGGTCCCCAGGCTGGGGGAAACCGAGGCACGGGGGGGGCCCATGGGGGGTGCGGGGAGTTGGGGGTCAGGGTGACTCGGGGGGTGGCCGGTGCGGCTGTGGGGCAGCCAGTGCGACTGTGTGGCAGCCGTGGGGCAGCAGATGCGACTGTGGGGCTGCCATAGGGCAGCGGGTGTGATTGTGGGGCAGCTGGAGGACGGCGGATGTGACTGTAGGGCAGCCATGGGGTGACAGGTGCGACTGTGGGGCAGCTGTAGGTGCAACTACGGGGCTGCCAGGGGGCAGCTATGGGGGATGGCGGCTGGGGCCGTTAGGTGGCCATGGGGCAGCAGCCGTGGGGCGGCAGCTGGGGCCGTGGGTGCCCACTTTGGAGCAGCTGTGCGGTGGTGAGGGCCGGCTGTGGGGCAGCGACTGTGGCCGTGGGGCGGTGACCGTCGCTGTGAGTCAGCCGTGGGGCAGTAGCTGCTTGCCATGGGGCAAAGACTGAGATCCTGGCGCAGCCGTGGGGCAGCGACTACAGCCGTGGGGTGGTGACTGCGGCCGTGGGGCAGCCGTGGGGCGGCGGGTGTCGGCGGTGCGTCTCCAGGCCTCTGCGCCTGACTCATTTGTTCTGGCTGACKCAGAGGAACCTCCCCCGGCCCCGGGGCAGCGGTGACGCGGTGACGTGGGCTGTGCGCCCGCAGGGGGGGGGCGCGGGCCGGGCACGCACCGCCGTGGGGGGCGGGCACAACCGCGTGGGGCACGCACAGCCGTGCGGGGCGAGCACAGTCGTGCAGGGCGAGTACAACCGTGCGGGGAGGGGGGAGCAACCGCGTGGGGCAGGCACAGCTGTGCGGGGCGAGCACAGTCATGTGGGGCAGGCACAGTCGTGCAAGGCGAGTACAACTGTGCGGGGGGGGGGAGGCACAACCGCGTGGGACAGGCACAGCTGCGCGGGGCAGGCACAGTCATGCAAGGGCGAGTACAACCGCGCGGGGGCACATACAGCCGTGCGGGAAGGGGGGCTGTGCTGGCTCTGGGAGCGCATGTGTCATGACCACCGTGTAACGCTGTGTTCTGTGCGTGTGTGACGCTGATCTCTGTGTCATGCTGTCTCCTCTGTGTGTGTGACGGTGCGTTGCGAGTCTCTGTGTAACGCTGTCTCCTGCGCACTTGTGACACTGTATTACACTGACCTCTATATAACATTGTCTTCTGCGTGCGTGTGACACTGTGCGACACTGACTTCCGGGTAAACCTGTCACCTGTGTGCATGTGACACTGCCCGTGTGACACTGGCCTCCGTGTAACGCTGTCTTCTGTGTGCATGTGACACTGTGCATGTGACACTGGCCTCCGTGTAAACCTGTCACCTGTGTGCATGTGACACTGCCCGTGTGGCACTGGCCTCCGTGTAACGCTGTCTTCTGTGTGCGTGTGACACTGTGCATGTGACACTGGCCTCCGTGTAAACCTGTCACCTGTGTGCATGTGACACTGCCCGTGTGGCACTGGCCTCCGTGTAACGCTGTCTTCTGTGTGCGTGTGACACTGGCCTCTGTGCAACAGTCTCCTACATGCATGTAACTGTGCGTAACGTTGTGCATGTGACACTGGCTTCCATGTAATACACTGTATTACACACGTGTAATGCTGTGTGATGCTGCCTCCTGTGCATAACGCTGTGCGTGTCACGCTGTTCTCCACGTAACACCGTCTTCCGTGTACGCGTAACGCTGTCTGTGAATGCAACGCCACCCTGCATGCGCGTAACGCTGYTTTCTGTGTGCAACACTGCCTTCTGCTTGTGCACGCGTGTAGCAGCGCGCACACCCTGTGCATAACACCATCCCACGTGAGCGTGCGGGTCTCACGTGTGCAATGCTGTCCTTGTACACGTGTGTGCAATGCTCCCCACACGTAATGCTGTTTTCACGTGTGTAACACCGAGCCCTACGTGTACCACTATGTGCCTGTTGTGCGTGTGCAGTGCTGTACTGTGTGTCACTGTCTTCTGCTCACGTGTGTGTGACAGTGTCCGTGTGTGCGCACATAGCACTGCACGTGGAAGGCTCTTTCGCGTGTAAAGCTGTCTATAACGCTGTGCTGCGTGCAACACTGTCTTGTGTGCACACATGTAAGCGTGTAACGCTGTCTTGCGTGCAATGCTGTCTTCTGTACATGCGTAACGTGTAACTGTGCCATGCGCGCACATGTAACACCGTCCTGTGCTGTTGTAACGCAGTCTTCCCTGTCCACGTGTATGTGATTGTTCGTTAAGCATGCAACACCGCTATCCACACGTGTAATGCTGTCCATGCGTGTGCAATACTGCTCTCCACCCGTGCACATGTGTAACTGCCCTCCACGTGCGTGTAACGCTGTCCCCTGCGCCTGTCACGCTGTGCAACCCCGGCCTGCCTGTGTCACACTGTCCTCCGCGTGCGTGCAGTGCCGTCTCCTGCGTGTACACACGCGTGTGCAATGCCATCCTCCACGTGTCTGCGTGACGCTGTCCTGGGTGGCGTGTAATGCCGCCCTCCACACGTGTGCGCACATTAAAGTCCTCCGTGTGCAGGTAACTGTGCTCCGCACACGCATGTGACATCGTCCTAAGCGTGTCATGCTGTCCTATGTCCTCCACGCATGTGCACATAGCTAACACACATGTGCAGAGTCTGAAGAACGCACACACACGTGCAAGCATACATGTGTGTATACAGCTACCATGCATGTGCAGCCCAGTGAACACGGTGTCTGCGTGTTGCAGCGTGTGCAGCCGGTACACGTGAGCGTGCACACGTGCCGAGCAAGCACAGGGAGCACAAGTGTGTGCGTGCAGCTACTCAAGAGCGCGCGCAGCTCCAGGAACATACGTGTGTATGAACACAGTTACCAGACACACACGCGGTCCTGGCCACGTGTTGGCACGCCGCTACCACCAGTGTGCGCAGCCCAGCATGTATTTGCACGCGTGTTTGCGTGTACAAGCGTGCTGCGCAGTGTGACGTGTGCAGTTGTGTGCAATATCCGTGTGCGTGCACACATGTGGGCGTGTGTGCAGATCTGTGCACATCTGGACACATGTAYGTGTGTTCATGTGTACAAGCGCACGCATCCTGATGTGTGCAGGGGACCTCACAYGCGTGTTGGCGCAGGGCAATCACACGCAAGCACCGAAACGCGCGGGACCTGCTGTGCGTGTGCACACACGTGCGAGCACGCAGAGCGCCAGCAAACCTGCAGCCCACATGTCGCTGCGTGCACACACGCGTGTCATGGAGCCCCCAGCRAGCACGAGCAGCCGTGGCAGCAGCCGTGTGCGCGGGAGACGCAACAGCACGTGGCGCGTTCGCCTGAGCACATCCGTGTGCGTGTAAACCCCGGCCCRGGGGAAGAACGCCCAGCACGCATGAACACAAGTGTGTGTGTGCACACGCGTGTAAGAGCCTGCGCTGAAAGGCAGCGTGTGCACAGGACAAGCGTGTCTGTGTCAAAAGCGCACGCGTCACGGGAGCTGCCAGCGCGGGCTGATCCGCACACGTGTGAACAGCACTGTTGGTATGAACACGTGTCAGACACGCGTGTCCTGTGTGTGCCTGGTGTGAACCTGTCCGCTTGTGAACCTGCACACGCGTGAGATCACAAACGAACACGCTTAGGAACCCGCGACCCAGCCACGAGTCGCTGCCCAGGCCGGTCGGTTGTGAGCAGCGACGCGCAGCGGGCACACGGTGCGTGTGCACACGCAGGGGTGCGTGTCCGTGCCCGAGAGCGTCCCGAGACACACGCGTGTGAGCGCACGCCTGCAGGAACGCACAACGGGCTTCGCACGTGAGCGGAAACACCCGCACGACTGAGGGCGGGGGACACCGTGAGCCTGTGGCGCAGGGCTGCACGAGSACAAGCGTGTTCCCCTGTGCAAACATGCGTGAGCGCAGCCCAAAGCCAGGTGTGAACACATATGTACACACGTGTGTGCATTTCACAGCCAGGTGTGCACATAGCTGCACACGTGCTCGTCTGGGAGCCTAATCTACACCTAGATGTGCGCTTGTACATACAAGCAAGCGTGTGTCTTGGATGCTGGTGCAAACACACAGAYGTGCTCACACACGTGCACAACCCAGGCCCAATCAGGCAAACACGCGTGAGCACATGTGTGCACACGCTAAAATCTGCATGCGTGAGCAAATGCATATGTGCACATATGTTTTAATGYCTGGTGAATACCCGTGTACATGTACATGTGTGCACACGTGTGGAAAAGCCTTAGCGCCTGCTGCATGTATGTGAATGTTCTTGAGCCTGGTGCACACGTGTGCGTGTGTACACACRTGTGAACACCCCGAGGCGCAGTATGCACATGTATGTATCTACCCTTACACCCGGTGTACACACGCAACCACCATGCCACACGTACACGTGTGAACACGCTAGATCCCGGTGCGTACACGCCTTTGCGTGCAGGCACACGTGCGCAAGCGTCTTAGCACCTGCTACACCCCTACACGCGTGTGCGTGTGAACCTCCCAAACACGGTGTCAACATAAGCATGTGCGTGCTCGGTGTGCGCACATGTGCGCGTGTCCTGCAGAGCAGTGTACACGTGTGTGTGTGTGCTCACACGCGTGTGCGCGGGGCCGCCCGGGGGCAGGAGGCGATCAGGGGGCGCCGAGGACACGCGAGGACACGCGAGGACTCACCGCGGCAGGCGTGGGGGCTCCCGTGTCGCTGCGGGCGCCGGTGCGGCTGGGGGGGGGGCTACGCGCCCGCCATGGCCGGGCTCTGCGGGGGGGGGAAGGGCAGCGTTAGCACCAGGGGCCCAGGCGTCCGGGAGGGCCCAGGCGTCCGGGACAGCACCAACCCCCGCGGGACCAGTAACCACCCTCCAGCACCCCAGTACGGCCAGTAACACCAGTCCCAGGGCTCCCAGTATGGCCAGTACCTGTCCCTTCCGCTCCCAGTGCCCCCAGTATGCTCCAAATACTCCCAGTATACCCAGTACCTGTCACTCCCAGCTCCCAGTATACCCACTCCCAATCGCTCCCACTCCCCATGCTCCCAGTACAGCCAGCACCTGTTACTCACAGATCCCAGTATTCCCAGTATACCCAGTACCTGTCACTCCTACTCCCAGTACGCCCAGCAGCTATCACTGCCAGTATAACCATTACGCATTGCTGTCACTTCCCAGTACTCCCAGTATAGCCCCAACCTATTGCTCCCAGCGCTCCCAGTCCCCGTCACTCRCAGCTACCTGCGCTCCCAGTACCCCCAATACACGTCACTCCCAGCTCCCAGTACACCCAGCAGCTGTCACTCCCAGTACAACCATTACGCGCCGCTACTATCTTCCAGTACTCCCAGTACAGCATTACATGTCGCTGCCAGTTCCCAATGCTCCCAGTACAACCATTACGTGTCACTGTCACTTCCCAGTGTTCCCAGTATAGCACTATACATGGCTCCCCATTCCCAGTGCTCCCAGTACAACCATTACCCGCCGCTCCCAGCCCCCAGTGCTCCCAGTATAGCACTATACGTGGCTCCCCGTTCCCAGTGCTCCCATTACCCGCCGCTCCCAGCCCCCAGCGCTCCCAGTATAGCCATTACCCGCCGCTCCCGGCTCCCAGTGCTCCCAGTGGGGCCGGTTCCTGTCCCTCCCAGTGCTCCCAGTGGCCCCCGCGCGGCCGTGGGGGCGGCGGCGGGGCCCTATCGCCGCTGCCAGCCCCACACCCGCCTTATCAGGGCGCCCGGCCCAGCCCGGCCCAGCCCGGGGCGCCCAGGTCGGCGCCAGGCACCCGCCCGCGGGGGGGGGGACAGGACGGGACGGGACCCAGGCGTCCGGGCTGCCCCCGCCCCGCCCCCCCTCCCCTCCCCTCCTCGGGGGACCCAGGCGTCCGGGCTGCCCCCACCGGGGGCGCTGACGCAAGAGCCGGCAAGTGGGGCCGGAGGTGATGAAACGGCCCCTTGGGGGGCTGAGACCTGCAAACTCGCTGCACCCCAGGTGCGTGTGTGTGTGGGGGGGGGTGCTGAGCCAGGCCGCCCCCCCCACCATGCTGCTATCGACCCCTCGACACCCCCAAATGACACCTGAATGCCCCCAAATCACACCTGAACACCCCCGATATCAGCCCCACGGACACCCCCAAATCACACCTG
>NW_020448047.1:0-1520 GCF_003343035.1 Apteryx rowi | reverse complement strand
ATCAGGGACCAACCCGGGAACCGGCACCAGCAACACGGCACCGCCGGGAACCGGCAGCGATCAGGGACCGACCCGGGAACCGGCACCGACCCGGGAACCGGCACCGATCAGGGACCGACCCGGGAACCGGCACCGACCCGGCACCGACCCGGGAACCGGCACTGACCTGCCGACGGCACCCGGGAACTGGGACCTGGCACCGATCTGGCACCGCCAGCACCCGGCACCGATCAGGGACTGACCCGGGAATTGGCACCGACCCGGCGCCGCCGGGAACCGGCACTGACCTGCCGACGGCACCCGGGAATCGGCACCGACCCAGCACCGACCCGGGATTGCCGGGACCAGACACCGACCCGGGAACCGGCATCGACCCACCGACAGCACCTGGGAACTGGGAACCGGCACCAGCGACCCGGCACCAGCGACCCGGCAGCGACCCGGCACCGCCACCGCCGACAGCATCCAGCACCCGGGACCAACCCGGCGCCACCGGGATCCGGCAGCGCCGCAGCTGCTGAGACCCGCCGGGACCCGGCAGCAGGAACCGGGGCCGCCCCGGGACCAACCTAGCCGGGCCGGGAGCAGGACGGCACCGGGACAGCGACCGGGACCGGGACAGCACCCGACCTGCCCCGGCACCGCCGCAGCTGCCAGCACCCGGCACCGGCACCGGGACAGGGGACAGGGACAGGGACCGCGACCGGGACGGCACCGGAACCACCACCGCAACCGGGCCCGGGCCGGCACCAGCACCAGCACCGGGCTGGAGTGGGATGGGGACAGGATGGGGACCAGGACCAGGATGGCACCCGGAGCAGGACAGGAGCCGGATGGGGCTGGGGACGGCGCTGGGACAGTGAGGGGCCAGGGATGGCGGGGACAGAGGCCACAGGGCCCCCGCGCGCTCCAGGGTGCTGCGTGCACACACGCGTGTGCGAGCATGTGTGTGTGTACACACGCGCACGCATGTGCAACCCCCCCTCAGGGGCTGCCCAGGCGTGTGCACACGCGTGTCTGTGCAGCTCCCAGGACGGGCACGTGTGCATGCAGACCCCCTTGGGGACACGCGGAGGCACACGTGCGCACGCACGGCTGCACACGCGTGTGCACGCCCTCATGGCATGTCTGTGCCCACGTGGGCATGCAGCCCCTCAGGGGAAGGGCCACGCTGCATGTCCGTGGTGATGCGTGTGCACGTGTGTGCACGCGGTCGCAGGCCATATTGAGCAAATGCACTGGGCACACGCGTGCACATGCGTTCAGCAGATGTGCCTACACGTGTGTGCAGACCCTGAACACGTATGCATGCACATACATGTACACGCATACCTCCATAACATGTTACATGTTACCTATAGGAGTGTGCATTACCCATGCGCATGCGTGCACACGTGTTAGGCGTGCCCACGCGTGCGTTCATCTGTGCCCCGGCAGCTGGGGACACGGGCCGCAGACACGCACACGCGTGTGCATGCCGTGCGGGTGCGTGTACACGCGTGCACATGTCATATGCATGC
>NW_020448046.1:8027-17006 GCF_003343035.1 Apteryx rowi | reverse complement strand
TGCTGCTGCTGCTAGGCCAGAACCAGGTTGATGGCTTCAGTATAGATTGTGAGGTCAGTTCTGCCTGAGTATATACACATATATTTGTATATGTGTATATATATATGTGCATGTGTACATGTATGTATATACATATAAGTGCATGTGTGTGTATGTTTGTATGTATATACATATATACATTATATCTATTGTTTAGTTGTCTAGGAACTACAGAATGTGTTCCTGATCATCATCTATTTTTATTCTTAGGAGAACAGGCTTTTTCACCACTGGAGAAATGCACTTAGCCAAATCAGGATGTTCAGGACAGCTTCGCAGAGACTCCTTTGCTGTGGTAGGATGAAGACTTAAGAATATAGCGTGTTCCCATTAAATCACAAAATGCAAGATAATGTATTTCAGCTCTACTTTGGAAGCTGTACTAGTGCAAGTGATCTTGCAAGTGGTCTATTTAGGGAAGTTAACACACATCTCTTGTCTTTCAGATGGTATTAATCTTATTTTAAAAGAGGATGCAATGTATAATGATGAGCAATTACGTTCAGGGTTGTGAAGATGAGTTGTCCCATCAAAGGCATACTAGACAGGAGGAAACATTTCTTAACTGCAACAGGTAAATGTCTGGCTCCTTTGGATTCAAACTGCTGGGTCTTTGTCAACAGTCTTGGCTGTTGTAAGAGTGAGGGGTGGGAGAGGAGATACTAAAGAAAAGTTTGTGGGGGAGGGAGGGCTATGTCAATACATGGAAGAAGTAAGCATGAAGATGAAACTCAGTAGCAGAGTTCCAATGATGTGTGTTGTTATTGCTGGTCAAATGGAAGGACTGAGCCTCCACCAAAAAGATCCACAGACTATTAGGTCACATTGATTTAAAACACAGTACTCCTTTAAATGACTCAAAGCCAAAGAAATGTGTTGTCTACATTTTAGGTAAAAAAAAAAAAAAAAAAAAAAAAAAAAGCACCTATGTGGTTTTGTGCAGCCGTCTTTGCCCTTCCAACTTCCAGGGCTGTTAAAACAGCAGTGAATTGTGTAGTGGCAATAAAATTGAGAAAGCATAGGAAAAAACTTGAAACAATGCCTACGTTTGTTATCTTTAAGTCGCTAAGCTTATGTCAATCTTTTGATTTTTCAAGTGGAAGTCATTTAAACCCACAGCCGAAAAGTGAGGTTAGGTTGTCCCTGTTGTATTTCTCAATTTCTCTTACTGTGCTGGCCAGGAAATCTGCTGACCTACTGAACTCAGTTACATCTCTAGGATCTTTGGCATGAGCCAGCAAAGGTCCTGCAGTGCTGTGCTGGCAAAAAGAAATGTTGTCCACAGACGTATTTCATAACATTGTAGCGAGATCACTAGAAAGTTTATTTGTAATCTGGATGAGAAGACAGCACACAAGGAAAGATAAAACCATTGGAATGGCTGAAATAACAAAAATAAATATCATATGCATATCGGTGATAATGCTGTAACTTCACTTATCCAACACAGCTCCTGTGTTCCAATGCCCATGTTAAGTTTTTTTTCTAAAAATGCTGTTCTGCTCCTTCCTTCCCACCTTCTTTGCTAACTGTTGGCCAATCTCAGCTGAACAGGCCAAATTTAGATACCTCACTGTTTTTGAACTCTAGGCATCAGGAAAATGAATGCCTGGGTGAGGAAGAGATCCCGACAGGTGTGTGAAAGAGAAGGTTGTAATTCTCCCCCATATCGGCTAACTGACCCCTTGCCCTCTGTGCATTTGGCTGACCAATGCCCATGTGTGATGTGAAAATCATCACCTGCCCAGCCAGCATGGTGGGGACCAGCAGACACGGTGGGATCGGCAGGATTGCTTAGGGGAGGGATGGTACAAGCTGGCAAGAAGATGGGCTTTGGTAGTTGTCCTGATCGCAGAACAGCTTACTGCTTGTTGGAGTATGGAGAGCATTAACAACAACAACAACAATAAAAGTGTGGGGGGGAAGGGCGAAAGAAAAGAAAAAAACATTAACACCTCTGTCTTCCTTGGTAACTTTATTTTCAAACTTACTGTTTTCTGATTATTGTTCTAGAAATGGTGATTGCCACCCAGCATGGTACAGGGCAGGGCTCTAAACAGCTGGAGAGCCAGGATACAGGCAAAGGTCTCCCCTGGAGCCTGCAGGAATACGTCCTCTGGAGAAGTTGACAGCTCATACCCTGGGCCTGTCCGCTCTGTTTGTTAGCACCACATCCCTTGAAGAAAGATGCACACAGGGACCTTTTCACTTCTTTAAYCTCATAGGATCCATTGACTCAAGTGAGGTAGGTGGAACTCACGGTAAGGAGGTGGCCTGGTTTTAATATGCTTCCTATTATTTCTGCCTGAAAATCCACATTTGTTTTAGATTGAATGCCATCATATGATGATGTTGTGTGTGACCATAATTTCCATTCTAAATTAAACAGTCAGGAGGTTGCTGGCAGCACAGGGGGCTGGAAGACGCTGCTCATAAACCTCTCTCCATGGCAGGAGTTCCTGCTGGTCTCAGTGGGATTCAAACTGTGGTTTTCATCTCCTCATAAGACTCTGTAGCTCCCAGGAGATGGCTCTGCATCAGCCTGACTGCAGCTCATGCCCTTCTTCTAACCTCCTTTTTTTCTACAGTAGTGTAATGTAACCAATTTTTTTTGTTTTGGGAGGGGTGGTGGAAAGAAATGTTTCTTTTCTTTCATTGTACTTAAGAGGAACGGTAAGAGTACATTTGTTGATTAATATAAACATTTCATTTAGTTGGGTACATTTACCAAATATAAACAGTGTTGCACCTATAATGCTGCACTGCAGGCACTAAAAGCATTTGAACACTTCTATTTGTACCTCTGTGCCTTTTTATTAATGAGAAAAATAAAGCATAAATAGACTTGGTACTGTTCTGTTCCTTTCTACTTTTGGGCAGGAAATGTATTCTGTCGTTTTGCATCCCTGTATTACAGCATCTGGACCTTTAGGAGAAGCACTTGAGAGCTGTTAAAGTATGGACAGACATGTTACATGGTTGGAGGCTCATCTGCCACATAAGAGGATTATCTCCATTTGGGTTATGTGATGGTTGTCTCTGTGGTCATCTACCAATAATGTCTAGCCTGTGCCCGCATATACTGCTAGCACTTTCCCCCTGGGGACCAGAACTGCATGAGTGCTGATCATCTGATCAGACACACAGAGAAATGCATCCTGGGAAAGGATGCTTGCCACTTTATTCACGGGAGTAGAGGCTTGTCTGCTTATGTGCTTGAGGTACCACCTGCAGACAATGCCTTGTGGTCTTCCCAAGCAAGGAACCTGCTGCAAAGGAGCCTCTGGAAATGAGACAGCAGGCTGTGAGCTGGGGAGCTCTTCAGACAGACGGAAGGTTGTCACCTCTTATAAAATGAACTTTGAAATTATGATTCATAACCAGGCTTCTTTGACAGTGCCTGCCCTCAGCCTTCCTGCCTGTGTTGTGCTGCTTGTGCTCCAGACTGACTTGGACACCAGCATCCGGGAAGCCCAAAGGACAGCACCAGCTATCATTTATATTCCACATGTCCATGTACGGTGGGAGGCTCTTGGAGTCTCTTTGAAAGCTACATTTACTACACTATTACAGAACAGTCCAGCATAGGCACCAGTTTTGTAGCTTGCAGCACAAGATGTATGCCATCCAAGTCTCCCCAAAGAGCTATTCCCATCAGAAGTCTTCCTTTTTCAATTTCCTATTCAGTTATGTATCCCTGAAGCACCTGAATGCCGTGCTTTCAAAAGCAAATGGATACCGTCATCATGAGGACATCCTACCTGAACCTTCTAGAATTTGCTGTGGCAGAAAACAACACTGGAAACACTTGTCCAAAGTGTTTTCTGAGTCAACCGATTCACTCAGACCCAACCTGCCCCCCATTCCCTCCCCCCCCACAGCCTTATTGGACAGATGTATAATTTTGCCTGGGAAAATAATTCTGGTGATTTTGAGATAGTTCTTTATATCCTGAGCCAAGTGTATGCAATGTTTGCAAAGTACAAGGCAATCAAGATCTGTTTACCAATAACATACCTTCTGACAGTCTGCCATTGCGAAATGTAGGTGTTACAGAGTTCATAATAGAAATGGATTTAGCATTTCAATGCCTTAACTGCAATATCTGTTTTTTCTTCATGAGGGCCAAATCTTTAAAAAATTGGGAAGCTAAATTCCATCTTGTTTTTCAGCAACTTGGGAAGACAACTACACCAATTTCCATCAGCAGAATTTGGTAGGAATACATCCTCCACATTCTAGACTTCTGAGAGTTAGCATTAAAGGAAGGTGTTTAAAAGATGAAGCGGGTTACTCTTCTGGTGATGATGCTTTCCTGAATACAGAAACACAAATCTTAACCAGATGCGTTCATCCCACATCCTTTTCTGCAGAGCTGCTGCCCAGCCAGGCACTCCCCAGACCATATCACAGCAGGGTGTTGGTCTGCCCCAGATGCAGGACCTGGCATTTGCTTCATTTTTGAATTTCACAAAGATCCTGGCAGCCCATTCCTCCAGCCTGTGTCCTCCAGGTCACTGATGAACGTGTTAAACAGGACAGGTCCCAGTATAGACCCCTACGTACTCCACTTGTCACTGGCTTCCAGGTAAAGCACAGCCCGTTCACAGAAGTCCTCTGAACTTGATCATCCAACTAACTTTTTACCCATCCAGTTGTCTACCCAGTGTATTGTAATGCATTACTTGGATACAAGAAAATGGTGTGAGACAGTGTCAAACACCTTGCTAAAATCACAGCAAATGACATCCACTACTCTCCTCTCCTCCACAAGTACAGGTCTCTTATTATGAAGGCAATCAGGTTGCTCAGGAATGATTTACCTTCAGTAAATCCATGCTGACTGCTCCCAGACACCTTCTTCTCCTTCACGTGCCCAGAAACGTGATGCGAGAGGATTCATTACATGAAACACTCCTCACCAAAGTGAGGCTGAATGGCCTGCAGCTCCCCAGCTTGTCCTTGCGGCTTTTTTTGAAGATGGGCACAACATATTCCTTTTCCTGGTCACTGGGACCTCCCCTGATCTCCACAACCTTTTAAAGATGATAGAAACTGGCCTTGTTGGTAATAGCAGCCAGCCCTCTCAATGTCCTCGGATGCAGTCCATCCAGAGCCATAAATTTGTATGGGTTGAGTTCTTGCAAGTCATCCCTCACTCGGTCATCACCCACCATAGGTTGTTTTTTCCCCTCTGAAGTCCTTACTCTAGGCACAATGGCCTAGGAGAACTTGTTGGGGAAGACTGAAGCCAAGAAGGCACTGAGCTCCTCAGACCTACCTGCTGCTGCTGTTACTAGATTCCCTCCCCAATCCAGCAGTGAGCCAACATTTTCCTTTTTAGTCTTTTACTCCAACTGAAGCCATTAGCAGCTCTTCTTCACGCCCTTGATGCCCCCACAAGTGTCAATCCTAGTGGAGCTTTGGCTTCCCTAACACTATCCCTGATTTGCTGGACAATATTTCTGAATTTCTCCATTGCAGCCTCTCCCTCCTTCTGCTTCCTGTATTCTTCCTCATTGCCCTGGAGCTCAGTCCTGAGTTGCCAGTGCAGCCAAGCCGATCTCCTGAGATGTCTGCTAGTTTTACTGAGTATCAGTATGGACCATTCTTGTGCTTGGCAGGTGCTGCCCTTAAAGACCTGCTGGCTTTCCTGAGCTCCTGGGCCCTTCAGAGTTGCCTCCCATGGGATCCCCCACCAGTCCCCTGAGGAGGCCGAAGTCTGCTCCTCTGAAATCCAGGGTCTGTGCTCCACTGCTGTCCTTCCTCACTCCCTTCAGAATCCGGAACTCTACTTTTTCATGGTCACTGCAGGAAAGTATGACACTGACTATCCCACCCCTGATCAGTTCCTCTCTTTCTGAAATTTCCAGATACTAGAACACATCATGAGTATTGGCCCATCATGCAGCTGTGCTAAGAAGTTGTCCCTGATGCCCTCCACACACCTCCTGGACTGGCTGCACTCTGCTGTTTGCCTTTTCAGTTAATGTCAGGGAGATTTAAGTTCCCCACACAAGAACCAGGGCCTGTGATGCACAGACTTGCTTGCATTGCTTAAATTAGACTGCATCTGCCTCCTCACACTGATTGGGCGGTCTGTAGCTCCCATCATGATGTCACCCTTACTCTGATGCTCACCAGCAAGCACCCACCCAAACCCTTGCTTCTCCCATGGAAGCGCTCCACACATTTGAGCTGCCCCTTCACACAGAGGGCATCCCCCCTCCTCATCTTCCCTGACAGTACCTCCAGAAGAGATTGTACCATACCAGCACAGCCCTGCAGTCATGTGAGTGGTCCCAACACATCTCAGTTATTCCAATGATGTTGCAGTCCTATGACAGCTTGTGCTCCTGGCTGTGCCCCAGGTTGCATACATTTGCATATATTTGGGCTACAGAGCCTCAGCTGTGGCAGAGAGAACACACTGGTCATGATGAAACATGTTACCAAGAGCCAAAGACACCGTGTGTACAATGGCCCCACTTCAGAGCAGAGACATGCTGGCATACAAGGCAGGTGGTAATGTAATGGTGGAACAAGGTTCCCACTAAGAGAGAAAACCCTGCAGTGCCCAAGGCCAGGGAGAAACAGAGCCGAGCTGTGCAGGAATGGCAGGAGAGGGGTTTTCTGCCTGAGCTGACTCTGCAGCACCTTGGGGCCTGTGACAGAGGTGAACTGATCTCCAGGAAGGACAAGGTGCCAGTGAAGAAGTCCCTGGCCCTGGGCAGCTTGTGATCCAGCCAGCCTGAGGTCATCATTAGCCCAGTCCCTGGTCATATCATCCAGGAGCGAGAAGAGGTTCAAGGGGAGGAGAGCAAGAAGGGTTTGAGAGTGCAGAGACTAGAGTGGAGACCTTGGTGTGATGTGCCTCCCATTTATGCAGCACACTTGAATGTAGATGGGATGGACTTTGCCTAAAGGCAGAGGAAGGATCCATTTGTTTGGGCACAGGTAGGAACCCAGAGATGCCCTGGGGCACTTGCCCAGCACCACTCCAAAAGGGTGTGGTTTTCCTGTAGGTCCCATGCTGTATCTGCTGGAAACATGTGGTTGTGCTGGACACCCCAGGCATCCGACATGGCCCTGTCAGCCTATTTCTGTGTCATTGAATCCAGTGTCTGCACTGAGTTACATCAACTGTTTGCACTGTAGGGATCCCCAGCTTCATTGTGAGTGGGGCTCTCGTAGTAGCAGAAGGCATCTAGGGTCATTTCAGATGGCCAAGGAAATTCCCCACCTTGCCCTATGCTGATGCTCTGGAAGGATGGAGGTGTCCCAGTTGCTCCATCAGAGCAAGCAGATGCTGGCACATGCCTGGGACCACCTCTGTCTCTTCAGCTGTCACCAGGTGTTTGTGTGTGAGTAACTGACTCGCACCCTCCCTCCCCAGTGATTATAATGGGAGTTTAGACAAGGAACTCACATGCCGACACCAAAGTTCTGTTCTCTTCAGCTTGGGCAAGGGGAAGCCCACCTTCTGTGTGCTTGCGGAGTTCACAGGAGTTTGCTGAATCCCACTCCAGCCCAGGGGGTTCTCAACTGTCATGAGAAGCCCAGATTGACTCATCTGAATCAATATCTAAATCATGGGTAAATGAACTGCCTTCTTGCCCCCATCTAGGTGTCCTGCCTAGTTAAGAGATGAGAATAGGGGCTTCCAGAGTGGGACAGTTCCACCTCTTGTAGATAACCATCTTCTGATGAGACAAATTGCAATTCTGGAATATGTCTCTCTTCACTGTTTAGAGAGGGACCATAGGTGATTATTTTAGTCTACTTCAGTGAACATTTCCCAGGAGGAGGGAGCGCAAGGGGCAGAGAAAGTCACACCTTCAGCTGGGCCTCTGTTCCTGAGCAGGCCCAGGCTTCTGGGATGGAGGGAGCTCATGGCAACCTGGCAGCCCTGCTAAGAGACAGCTGGGTCCAGAAGCAGCTCCTCTGCAAAGAGCAGCAGGGCTCTGAGCACTGTCTGCTCTTGCTGACATAAGATGAAAGAAGACAGATGTGAAAGGCAGTGTGGAGTGGGAGGACAGAGGAGAGCTCTTTCTGTGAGAAATCTTCACAGCCCTTGACACAGTAAGTCTCTGTCTGGCTGCAGGGCAATGCTACTGAGGTTCCTGGAGGGGTCTTCTGAACCCAGCCCATCCCACAGCTGATAGGCTTTTTAAGGATCACTCTCCTGGCTCCTCCAGTGCATACGAGGAGGAGGAAGTGCTTCAGAGCAGGGATTCCCTGCCACACTGTCAAAGGGACAGGGTGCCCTGCTACCCTCTCCCAGGGATGCTGCAGGGGTGTGAAGTTGGGGTGTGCACGCAGGTGTGCCCAGGCCTGTAATTCTGAGCAGTGTCCCTGCGCCCAGGGTGCTGTGTGCCTGGGCCAGTGACTCTGCTGCCTGCAAGGGTGAGCACTCAGCCTTCCTGGGGAACTCCCCACTGTGCTGAGGGACAAGGCTCTGAGTGAGAGGAGCCACCTCTGTCAGGGCAGGTTCATTCTCCCATTGAGAGGGTGCTGCATGGGTATGGGCTGCCCACTGCTCTAACTCATGCACACAGCATGTCTGAGGGGTCTTTTCAAGAGGAAGATCAAGAGAAGGGCCTCTTGAAAGAGAAGGAGCTTTCCTTCTGGTGTCTGCACTTTCCATTCCCTAATTTTGGTAGGGAGAAGAAAAGGAAAGAGTTTTCTGGTTTGGCAAGGAACTGGGACTCCTAAACCTTCACTCTGAGAGATCACTAGGTCTGTGAGAAACCTCAGCACACTGCTTCATCCCCACCTTAGCCTACAGACAGCATCAACATCACCTTTGTGCCCTCACAGGAGTTTATCTGACCTGCTGCTTTGGACCTGCAAGCACAGAGATGCTCCTGGCAAGTGCTCTGTCACAGGAGGTTTCTGTAGGGCAGAACTGAGCACACACAGGGTGGGATGGGGTCTGTG
>NW_020448046.1:5659-7698 GCF_003343035.1 Apteryx rowi | reverse complement strand
GCAGGGAATGAGAGGAAACTGGTTACAGGAAAATCATGGGAGGACAGATGTGAACAAGTCCTGGTCAGTCCCTGCAATGCCAACGCCTTCCCCAGTTTGCTCACCTTGGCCCTGCAGAAACCTCCCAGCAGCAGGGCACTGGCCAGGGGCATCCCTCAGTGTGCAGGTGCAAAAGAGCAGGTCAGATAAACCCTGATGAGGCCAGAACAGGGGATGTCGGTGCTGTTTACAGTCTCAGGGATGGCTGAAGGGTCTTTCAGAATGTCCAGGCAGCAGGGAAGGAGAGGGAACTGCTAACAGAAACGTCATGGGAGGATGGACAGGGAAAGTCATGGCCAGTCCCTCCGATGCAGACACCTTCCTCTGAGTAAGCCCCTCGTGCCTCCTCTCCCACCCAGCAGAGCCTCTGCGCTGACAACCATGGAGTCCAGGGCATGAGTCCACCTCCTCTGCAGCCAGACCTCCAGAGTCAGAGGAAAGGGGCCTCTCTCCTGCCACGGACCCATTTCATGCTGCCCAACAATGGGGCTGAGAGTGTCTGCCCTGCAAATGTTGCTGTCTGCGACGTGGCATGCCCACCTGGGTAAGGTGAAGGCTTTCCCAAGAGCCTGTCTGTCTCTCTCTCCTTGCCTCCCTTGGCAGCAGGATCATGGTGTTCCTCCTTGTTTTCCCTCCTGTCCATGCTGCTCCTGTTCTTGCTCTTGGGTTCCCTGGGGTGCTGGGATTTCAGCTGCAGTTCAGAAACCGATGCTGCAAGATGTGGAACAGAGGGGTCTGCATGGGAATGAGGTTGCCCAGCCCCCTTCAAACCTGTGTGGCTAAAGGAAAGGCAGTCTGTGGGGATGGGAATTGAGCTGACTCTGCCTTAAGGAGAGCCCATCTTTGGTCCTAAAAGTCCTTTGACTGTTTCCCTGTGGTGTCCTGCCAGGCTGCAACCTACCCCCTAGAAAGGCACTGCTGTCTCATAGCACCTCTGTGATATCTGAGAGACCCATGAAGAAGGTGCAGAGATGCTGAGAGAATGGAGGTGATGGTGGGAGGCTGTAAATGGGCATCTGAAAAGAGTCCTGGGTGTCCTTGGCTAGAAGGGGAGTGTGGAGAGCTCCCTCAGGTGCTCGGAGAAAGGAAGGGAAGTTTGGAGATGTGCACTTTGAAACTGGACTCCTCTGCTCTCAGCAGTGGCTGGTTTCTTTTTGGAGTAACATATGAGCATGATCATCCTCCAGCTCAAAGCGGTGTGAGTAGAGGACATCTGGGAACAAAGCTAAAAGACAGACTGGGTGTCCTCACTCTGCACCAAGGGACAGTGGCTGCTTTCCTCTCAGGACTCGCACTAGAAATGCAGAGGATTTCTACCTCTAAAGAGCACTCGCCAGGTGTGACAGGGGCGTCTCAAAGAAAATAAACAATATTAAAAAAAATCCCCCAAACTCATTTCTGCAATCCTCATTGTTTAGAACTGGGAGTGAAGATGCTGAAAAGCCCTTCCACAAGAGGAGTGGATTTCATTTGACAGAACTTGCGAATCTCAGAGCTAGTCACTCCCATGCCCATGTACACCCTGAAGGTACAGCAGGATGGACTCCTCCAGAGTCCATGGGCAGGGGTCCTTGCTCCTCATGACACGCTCTGCCAGCACAAACCAGAGCTCAAGCAAGGGAACTGTGCAAAGGACTTCCCAATACAGAGAGAAGCAATGTGGGATTTTTAATAAGATATGAAAAACTTTATTAATTTATTTATTTTCCTTGAAAAGTCTCGCCTAACTTGTCCATCTCTCTTTCTCCTTGGACAGTCCCCCATGCCCAGGGGGATCAAATGTCCAACAGCAGCTCCCTCAATGAGTTCCTTCTCCTGGCTTTCGCGGACACACGGGAGCTGCAGCTCTTGCATTTCTCGCTCTTCCTGGGCATCTACCTGGCTGCCCTCCTGGGCAACGGCCTCATCATCACAGCCATAGCCTGCGACCACCGCATCCACACCCCCATGTACTTCTTCCTCCTCAACCTCTCCATCCTCGACCTTGGCTCCATCTCCAC
>NW_020448046.1:3143-5316 GCF_003343035.1 Apteryx rowi | reverse complement strand
TCTCCTGCACACTGCTAATACATTTTCCATACCACTCTGCCAAGGTAATGTCGTGGAGCAGTTGTTCTGTGAGATTCCCCAGATCCTCAAGCTCTCCTGCTCAGACACCTACCTCAGGGAAGCTGGGCTTCTTGTGCTTACTGCCTGTTTATTCTTTGGGTGTTTCATTTTCATTGTGCTGTCCTATGTGCAGATCTTTACAGTCGTGCTGAGGATCCCCTCTGAGCAGGAATGGCACAAAGCCTTTTCCATGTGCCTCCCTCACATGGCCATCGTCTCCCTGTTTCTCAGCACTGGCACGTTTGCCTACCAGAAGCCCCCCTCCCTCTCCTCCCCAGCTCTGGATCTGGTGGTGGCTGTTCTGTATGCAATGGTGCCTCCAGCAGTGAACCCCCTCATCTACAGCATGAGGAACAAGGAGCTCAAGGAGGCACTGAAGAAATTGATCCAATAGGCACTAAGTCAGCACCAATAACTGTCCCACGTTCATTCACTTGCCAGGATATCTGGCATCAAGGCTGTGTGCTGTGCATTATTTTTTTTTTTTCTTAATTTTCTCTTTTACATCCATGTGAAAAAAAAACGAAGAAAAAATATCCAGTTCATGTCACGTTTCGTCAGGAGTCTTTCATTTGAGTCTGACTCAGAGATTGTGCTGAAGCAGGAAGCCAGGCTTCCCCCTTCATCAGCAGAGGTGGGGGAACCTCAGAGCCTGCTAGTCTCAGCTCCCTCAGATGCCCCCAGTGCAATGAGGAGAGTTTCCCTTTGCAGTGTCCCTTTCAGCACTGCCAGCAAGGGAGCTCTGGGGCCCAGAGTCAGGCTCAGATGAGTACCGACGGGGAGAGACCATGGGACCCATGGCATTGGGCACCCTCATGCCAGCCCTGGCTTCCAGAATAACATTTCCATAATAAAAGGGGCTCTCCTGTGTGATGTGCCTGAAGCCTGGCCTTTCTTCAGAAGCTGGAGTCAAAAATATGCTGCAGGGATTGCACCACTAAAGGGTCTGGTGTTCTGCTTGCGAACTCCATGGGCTCTGGGGGATGAGCTCAGAGTGCCAGTGTGATCTGTCAGGGACCGAGGGCTGGATTCAGAGCTCATTCCTTGGTGACCGGTGCCGGTGGAGATGGGGAATGGTCTCTGAATCACCTGTGCCAGGCTGTCCTACAGCTGAGTCAGGAGTCACCCTGTGGACCCACAGCTCACTCACTCTGCAGAGCAGCACCACCAGCCTGAGGCACAGCGGGGAGCACAGGCAGGGGGTGCAGGAACAGCCAGGCCAGCATGGACACACCTGGGGAAAGGCTCTCTGGGGAGCAAGGATGTCCCAGGAGAAGAGCAGGTGAGCATTCAGAGACAGAAAATGAGAATGAGAAATAGGTTTCTCTGGTCACCAGCTCAGGGCAGGCTGCTCTGTCCCTGGGGCAGCAGGACCTGCTGGAGGGGCTGCAGGGCCAGGGCTCTCGTGCTGTGCTGGGCGGCGGGTTGGGCATGGAGGGTCTGCAGGCAGACAGGGAGGGGGAATCTCCTGGGCACAAGAGCAGGGGAGACTGTGAGTGACCAGCCTCATTGCGAGTTCTCATCCCCGTTGCTGGGGAGCTGCTCCCCTTGTTCTTGGGCCAGGCCTGAGTTATGCTGCGGACATGCCTGTGCCTACCTCTGCACCTCTCAGTTGCTGACTTGAACCTGTCCCCGTCCTGCTGACCTGACTCCTCAGCTCTGCGTCAGACCTGCATCCATACTACACCTAAGAAAGCCTTGGCAAGGGAAGCTGGGACTGAGCAGATCCCAGAGAAGGTTGTAGGTACAAAAGGTGACCCTACATGCCCACAGCAGCAACCCTTGCCTGACAGCCAATTTAAAGGTGCAAGGAGTGCTTTGGATTTGCACCCCCCTACTCTGGGAACACTGCACAGAAAGTCTTAGCTGGATGAAAAAGTGAACGCAGGCACTTGGGTCTGATTTTATGTTGCGCAGTTAGGAGAGCAGGCTTTTCTGTGTCACAGCTCAAGTGTTTATGCACCATTTGGGATGGGGCTCCTGCTGCAAAGAGTATGTTGTCAGGAGCAGCAAGAGCAAGGCTGCTCCATGTGGGAAGCAGAGCCGGGAGCCGAGGGTGCCAGCAAGGCAGGCAGGGCAGTGCCCCACCGATGGGAGGTGCCATCCCCCAGTG
>NW_020448046.1:0-1228 GCF_003343035.1 Apteryx rowi | reverse complement strand
CACAATGAAAATGAAACACCCAAAGAATAAACAGGCAGTAAGCACAAGAAGCCCAACTTCCCTGAGGTAGGCATCTGAGCAGGAGAGCTTTAGGATCTGGGGAATCTTACAGAAAAACTGCTCCACGATATTAACTTGGCAGAGTGGTATTGAAAATGTGTTCCCAGTGTGTAGGAGAGCAGAGAAAACCACTGGCCCAGGCAGCTGCTGCCATTTGGACACAAGCTCTGCTGTCCATGAGTGTGCCGTACTGCAGGGGTTGGCAGATGGCAACAAAGTGGTCATAGGCCATGACAGTGAGAAGAGAAAACTCTGCTGAACATAAGAAAAAGAGGAAAAAGACCTGGGCAGCACATCCCGAGTAGGAAATGGCCCTGGTGTTCCACAAGGAGTTGGCCATGGATTTGGGGACTGTGGTAGAAATGGAGCCAAGGTCGAGGAGGGAGAGGTTGAGGAGGAAGAAGTACATGGGGGTGTGGAGGCGGTGGTCACAGGCTACGGCCGTGATGATGAGGCCATTGCCCAGGAGGGCAGCCGGGTAGATGCCCAGGAAGAGTGAGAAGTGCAAGAGCTGCAGCTCCCGTGTGTCTGCAAATGCCAGTAGGAGGAACTTGTTGAAGGAGCTGCTGTTGGACATTTTCTCCCTCTGGGCAGAGGGGACTGCCCAAGGAGGAAAAACAGTGACTAGTCAGGAGAGACTTTTCTGATCAAAACTCTTTCCCTTTCTCACGGACACCCCCCACCAAAACACACACACACAGACACACAGACACACACACAGACACACAGACACACACACGTGCACACACACACAGATACATACACACACACACACTGCTTTTCTGCTTCCCGGCAAGACCTTGGTTCAGCTCCCTCTCTGGAGCTCCACTTTGTGCTGGCTGAATGTGCCATGAGGAGCAGGGTCCTCTGCCCATGGGCTCCAGAGGGGTCAGTCCTGCTATACTGTAGAAGGGTGGATCAAAATCTTCACATCCAGTTCTGAGGGATTTGACCACAAAAGCAACAGCTTCACTTTTGGGGGGCTTGTTTGTTTTTTTGTCTGCTCTGCAGGGTAGGAATAGGCACCCTTTCCACTGCTCTCAGTGTGAAGACCAGTGAGTCCTGAGAGGCAAAAGCTCTCCCTGTGCCCTACAACAGAGCCAACACACTGGTGTGCACATCAGTCCCACTCCCAGCTACCTTGGGTGTGCACCTCTCTCAGCTAGGG
>NW_020448045.1:17302-18979 GCF_003343035.1 Apteryx rowi | reverse complement strand
CGGCAGGGGACACGGCTTTATAGCGCATTACCGCGCYGCCACATGCGCCTCGCCGCCTGATTAGTCCCCAATTAGCCCTGCAGCGGGGCGAGCGGAGGGGGCCGGGCCGGGGGGCAGCGGCCGACCCTGCTGCGTGCGGGGTCCCAGCCCTGGGGGGGAGGGGGGAAAGCTGGGTGACCCCCCCCGCGCACTAGCACCAGCCTGCACGCGGCCCCAGAGCCCTGCTTGCGGCAGGGTGCCGGCGTCACTCGCCTGGGCCCGGGTGCTGGTGCGCCCCGGCGGTGCCGAGGGCTCGGCGGTGCAGGGGGTTCAGCGGCGGTGCAGGGGGCTCAGTGGTGGTACGAGGGCATTGGTGGTGGGGCAGGGCGCACCGGTGGTGCATGGGTCTGGTGGTGCGGGGTGGCTTGGCGGCAGCGCAGGAGGTTTGGGAGCGGTGCAGGGCCTCGGTGGTGCAGGGGGCTCGGTGGTGCAGGGTGTTCGGCGGCGGTGCAGGGTGCTCGGGTGGTGCAGGCGGCTCACGGGTGGTGCAGGGCACCCCGTTGGTGCATGGGGTGGCTTGGTGGCAGCGCAGGGCAGCTCGGCAGTGGTGCAGGGTGGCCCAGTGGTGCAGGGGGCTCGGCGGTGGTCTAAGGCAGCTCGGCGGTGCTGCAGGGTGGCTCAGAAGTGCAGGGGCTCGGTGGTGGTGCTCGGGGCTCGGTGGCAGTGCAAAGTGCCCCGGCGGTGCAGGGCGCCTCAGCAGTGCACGGCAGCTCAGTGGTGCAGGGTGCCTCGGTGGTGCAGGGTGCCCTGGTGATGCAGGGCAGCTCAGCAGTGGTGCAGGGGGCTCGGTGATGGTGCAGGGCAGCTTGGCAGTGGTGCAGGACCCCCCGGCAGTGGTGCAGGGCGGCTCAGTGGTGCAGGACACCCCAGCAGCAGTGCAGGGGGCTCGGTGATGGTGCAGATACACCCTGGCAGCGGTGCAGGGCAGTTCGGTGATGATGCAGGGCAGCTCAGCAGTGCAGGGCAGCTCGGCAGCAGTGCAGGGGTCTCGGTGATGGTGCAGGGGTCTTGGCGGTGCAGGACACTCTGGCAGYGGTGCAGGGCAGCTCAGTGGTGCATGACACCCCAGTAGCAGTGCAGGGGGCTCGGTGATGGCGCAGGGCAGCTCAGCAGCAGTGCAGGACACCCGGCAGTGGTGCAGGGCAGCTCAGTGGTGCAGGACACCCCAGCGGCAGTGCAGGACACCCCGGCAGCAGTGCAGGGCAGCTCGGCAGCGGTGCAGGGGTCTCGACAGTGGGGCAGGGCACCCCAGCAGTGGTGCAGGGCAGCTTGGCGGTGCAGGACACCCGGCAGCGGTGCAGGGCAGCTCGGTGGTGTAGGACACCCCGGCGGCGGTGCAGGACACCCCAGCAGCGGTGCAGGGCAGCTCGGCGGTGCAGGACACCCCGGCAGCAGTGCAGGGGACTCGGTGATGGTGCAGGACACCCCAGCAGCAGTTCAGGGCAGCTCAGCAGCAGTGCAGGGGGCTCGGCGAGGGTGCAGGGCAGCTCGGCGGTGCAGGACACCCCGGCAGCAGTGCAGGGCAGCTCGGCAGCGGTGCAGGGCAGCTCGGCGGTGCAGGGCAGCTCGGTGGCACCGGGCCGCGGCAGCGCAGCGCAGCTGGGCCGCGGTGGAGCCCAGGTGCCGTCGAGCGGCCCC
>NW_020448045.1:14009-16332 GCF_003343035.1 Apteryx rowi | reverse complement strand
TTAATCTCGTTTGTCAGCGTCGGTCCCCGGGGGCGGCGGGGGGGGAGCCCGGCCGCCGGCCGCAGCCCTTATCTCGGCCCTGCAGGGTGGGAAGCTGCGTCCTGGCAAAGTTGGGGCGGCGCCGGCGGGAGAAGGGCCCCGGCGTCCCGGCGGGAACAAAGCGCCCCAGAGCCGGGGCCTCCCCCACCACCGCCCCAGCCCTGCGCAGAAACCCTCCGCCAGCCCCGAAATGCCGCGTGCCCCCGCTCCGTCTCCCGTCCCCGGGCACTGCCGTCGACACAGATGCGCACGCACAGGCACACGTGCACATGCGGACATGTGTGTGCACACAGACCTGTGCATGGGCGTGCAGGTGCACACATGCACATGGACATGCAGACATGCATGCACATGTGGACCCAGACACACATGCACCCAGACATGCACACACACACATGCGCACACACACCTGGACGCAGCACACGGCCCAGCAGTGCTGGGCGAGCACGGCTGAGCGTGCAGCACCGTGCCGTGTGTGCCGCCGGCATGCTGAGCCGCACCACRGCAGCCCTGGCTCTGCTGGGTGTGTGGGGCTCCCCCCAGCCCCGAGAGCTGCYGGCGTCGCCGAGGGACCCTCTTGCAGCAGCCGGGCACCGATGGCCTGCGCAGGAGGAGATCTCGCCCGCACGTGGGGGCCAGGCAGCAGCACACCAAAGCCCGCGACCCACTCGGGTTTCCCACCGATACGTTTGGGGAATGAAGCACCACGATTAAAATATTGCAGGCATAACTGTGCCCCGCGGGGTGCTGCAGTGCCTGGCACGCGGGCCAGCTAGTTACCAGCTGATTGTGCTGAGCAGCATTTTATCCAGAGACGGGGCTGCAAATGTAGTTGCTTCAGCCCACAGACGCCTCCAGGATGCTGCACCGGTGCCCCGTGCRTGGGCTGCAGGTGGAGGTGCCAGCGTGAGGGACTGGGTGGCCACAGTGCAGGGGACAGGGAAACCACGGTGCAGGGGATGGGGAAAACACGGTGCATGGGAAGGGGGAAACCATGATGCAGGGGATAGGGAAACCGTGGTGTAGGGGATGGAGTGGCCACGGTGCGGGGGACAGGAAAACCACAGTGCATGGGATGAGGTGACCACAGTGCGGGGGACAGAGAAACCATGGTGCAAGGGACAAGGTGGCAACAGTGCAAGGGATGGGGTGGCCACGGTGCGGGGGACAGGGAAACCACATTACACAGGACGGGGAAACCATGGTGCATGGAATGAGGTGGCCATGGTGCAAGGGTTGGGGAAATGACGGTGCATGGGATGAAGAAATGATGGTGCAGGGGAAGGGGTGGCCACGGTGTAGGGGACAGGGAAAACATGGTGCAGGAGAGGGGAAAAGCACAGTGCATGGGCCACGGTGCATGGGACAGAGAAATGATATTGCAAGGGACGGAGGAGTGGCCATGGTGCAGGGGACAGGGAAACCACAGTGCAGGGGAAGGGGAAACCATGGGGCAGGGGAGGGGGAAAGCACAGTGCATGGGACACTGTGGCCACGGTGCATGGGACAGAGAAACGACGTTGCAAGGGACGGAGGAGTGGCCATGGTGCAGGGGACAGGGAAACCACACTGCCTGGAATGCTGTGGTCACCGTGCCGGGGATGGGGAAACCATAGTGCAAGGAACAGGGTGGCCAAAGTGCAGGGGACAGGGAAACCACGGTGCAGGGGACAGGGAAACCACGGTGCAGGGGACAGGGAAACCACGGTGCAGGGGACGGGGTGTCCACGGTGCAGGGGACGCGTTGGCGACAGTGCGGGGGAGGAGTGCAGCCACAGCATTTGGGATGGGTCACGCAACAGCCAAAGTGCTCAGGACAGAGCAGACAGCTCCAGCCAAAAATAAGGAAAAACTTCTCCGCTGTGAGCATGACCGAGCACCGGGACAGGTGGCCCRGAGASCTGTGGAGTCTCCATCCCTGGAGATGTACAAAAGCCGTCGGGACAYGATCCTGGGCAACGTGCTCTGGGTGACCCTGCTTGAGCAGGGGGCTGGACCAGACRGGATCTTCCAGAGGTCCCTGCCGGCCTCAGCCGTTCTGYGATTCTGTCGCGGAGCACGGGAAGGGCGCAGCCACAGTGACAGCATGGGACAAACAAACCAGGAGTGAAGAGAAGGAAGGGGAGAAAAAAGGGAATGATGAAATATATACAGGGAAAAGAAAAAAAGAGGGGGGGGGGAAGTGGGTTTGTGGGGACGAGGATGTGGGTGTGCAGGGACAGGGATGGGGATGTGCAGGGATGGGGATGTGGGTGTGCAGGGATGGGGAAGTGCAGGGATGGGG
>NW_020448045.1:6833-13365 GCF_003343035.1 Apteryx rowi | reverse complement strand
GGGATGTGGATGTGCAGGGATGGGGATGTGGGTGTGCAGGGATGGGGATGGGGATGTGCAGGGATGGGGATGTGGGTGTGCAGGGATGGGGATATGGGTTTTCAGGGATTGGGATGTGGGTTTTCAGGGATGGGGATGTGGGTGTACTGGAGCAGGGATTTGGGTGTGTGCGCTTATTGGCATGCTGCGATGTGTTTCTGGGATGCGGGGAGGCATTTTATGGTCCGAGAGGTATTTTGGAGTTTATGGAGAGGTTTCTGAGGTGTGGAGAAAGCTTTCTGCATCCCGGCATGAGATGACTGTGTGCACGGTGCGTTTGGAAGTGCAGGGAAGGATTTGGGGTGCAGGGTGGGTTTTGGGCTGGTTTTGCAGTGCAGTGCAGGGTCCAGGCACGTTTGGGGGTTTAGGCTGGGTTTTGATTCAGGGTGGGTTTCAGGGGTGCAGGTCGGGTTTTGGGTTCCAAGGTGCATCTTGGCTGGCAGGGTGGGTTTCAGGGTGTAGGGTGAGTTTTGTGGTGCAGGAGGGTTTTGGGGTGCAGGGGAGCTTTCAGAGGTGCAGTGARGGTTATAGGGTGCAGTGGGTGTCAGGGTGCAGGGTGGGCTTTGGGGTGCAGGGCTGATTTTTGGGTGCTTTGCATGTTTCAGGGTGCCRGGTGGGTTTTGGGGCTCTGGGCAGRTTGTCGGGGTGCCGTGCACATTTTGGGGTGCCATGCAGGTTTTTGGATGCCCAGTGGGTTTCGGGGTGCCAGGCCATGGGGCACAACTTTTGGGATGAGGGGAGCTGTCGAAACCTTCCCACGGTGGAGCCGTGGTGCCRGCAGCCTCCTCTTCCCCATGCCGGACACCACGTACCGGGACGACTGCRGCACAGGGGGAACCACAGCATCCAGCGGGGCAACCTCTGAACGGGGGCAACCGCGGTGCTGGGGGCAACCTCAGCATCTGATGGGGCAACTGCAACACCCGACAGGGCAACCTCCAAATGGGGACTGCAGCACCCCCGGGGGCAACCTCGCACATGGGGCAACCTTAGCATCTGATGGGGCAACCTCTGAACAGRAGTGRCCAYGGCGCTGGGGGCAACCACACCATCTAATGAGGCAACCCAATGGGGGCAACCTCTGAAAGGAGGCAACCGCAGCCCTGGGGCAACCTCATAATCCAACAGGGCAACCTGAGCCTTCAATGGGRCAACCTCCAAATGGGGCAACCACTGCAGCACTGGGGGCAACCACAGCACCCATGGRCAACCTGAGCATCCAASRGKGCAACAGCAGCTTCTGAYGGGGCAACCTCTGAACAGGAGTGACGGTGGTGCTGGGGGCAACCACAGCATCTAATGGGGCAACCTGAGCATCCAAGGGGGCAACCTCCTAACAGGGGCAACTGCAGTGCTGGGGGCAACCTCAGCATCTGACAGGGCAACCTGAGCGTTCAATGGGGCAACCTCCAAATGGGGGCAACCGCAGTGCCCAGGGGGCAATCTCAGCATCTGATCGCAGAATCACAGAATGGTTGAGGTTGGAAGGGACCTCTGGAGATCATCTAGTCCAACCCCCCTGCTCAAGCAGGGTCACCTAGAGCACATTGCACAGGACCATGTCCAGGCGGCTTTTGAATATCTCCAGAAAAGGAGACTCCACAACCTCTCTGCGCAACCTGTTCCAGTGCGCTCTCACCCTCACAGTGAAAAAGTATTTCCTCATGTTCAGATGGAACTGCCTGTGTTTCGGTTGGTGCCCGTTGCCTCGTGTCCTGTCGCTCGGCACCACTCAAAAGATTCTGGCTCCATCCTCTTGACACCCTCCCTTCAGATAYTTGTACACATTAATAAGATCCCCTCTGTCTTCTCTAGACTAAACAGACCCAGCTCTCTCAGCCTTTCCTCAGAASAGAGATGCTCCAGTCCCCCCATCRTCTTTGTAGCCCTTCGCTGCACTTGCTCCAGTAGTGCCACATCTCTCTTGTACTGGGCAGCCCAGAACTGGACACACTACTCCAGATGGGGCCTCACCAGCGCTGAGGAGAGGGGGAGGATCACCTCCCTCCACCTGCTGGCAACACTCTTCCTGATGCACCCCAGCAGACCATTGGCCTTCTTGGCCACAAGGCCACATTGCTGCCTCATGCTTCACTTGGTGTCCACCAGCGCTCCCAGATCCTTCTCCGCAGAGCTGCTTTCCAGCAGGGCAACCCACAACCTGTCCTGGTGCATGCCGTTACTCCTCCCTAGGTGCAGGACCCTGCACTTGCCTTTCTTCAGCTTCAGGAGGTTCCTCTCCGCCCACCTCTCCAGCCTGGCCAGGTCTCTCTCAATGGCAGCACAGCCTTCTGGTGTATCCGCCACTCCTCCCAGTTTTGCATCGTCAGCAAACTTGCTGAGGGTGCACTCTGCCCCTTCATCCAGGTCATTGATGTAGAAGTTTGGACACAGTATTGACCCCGGGGCAACCTTGCACCCAGGGGCAACCTCAGCACCAAATCCAGGCAACCACAGTGCCTTGGGGGGGGGGGCAACCTTGCACCTGGGGGCAACCACAGCGCCTGGGGGGCAACCTCAGTGCCCAACAGGGCACCTTCTGAACCTGAGGGCAACCTTGTCCCCAGGGCAACTGCAGCACCTGGGAGGCAACTTCAGCACGCAGCGGACAACCTCAGCATCCGACAGGGCAACACCCGCACCCTGGCGGCAACCTCAGCTCACGATGGGGCAACCTCTGTGCATGGTGTTGTAACCTCCTCGACCAACAGGGCCACCTCCACACCTGGGGCCACCTCCGCGCCCAGCAGGGCAACCTCGGTGTCCGATGGGCAACCTCAGTGCCCAGTAGGGCAACCTCCACACCTTGTAGCAACCTCTGCACTCAACAAGATGACCTCCACAGCCGGTGGGGCAACCTCAGTGTCTGACGGGGCAACTTTTGCACCCAGGAGCAACTTCTGCACCCAGCGGGACTTCTTCTGCAGCTGGTGGGGCAACCTCAGCACCTGGCAGGGCAACCTCAGTGTCCAGTTGGCAACTTCTGCACCCAGCAGGGCAACTTCCACATCTGGTGGGGCAACCTCGGCACCCAGTGGGGCAACCTTGGCACCTGGTGGGGCAACCTCGGCACCCAGCGGGGCAACCTCTGCACGCAGCGGGCAGACTCAACGCCCAGCAGCGTCACCATGGTGCCTGGCAGGGCAAACTTGATGCCCGCTGGGGCATCTTTGGCACCCAGCAGGGCAACCTCAATGCCCAGCAGGGCAACCTCAATGCCCAGCGGGGCATCCTTGGCACCTCGCGGGGCATCTTTGACCCCCCCCGGTGTGGTGTCTGTGGCGGCTGATGGGGCACCCTTGGCACCTGCCAGAGCGTCCTCAGCACCCAGCGCAGCACCCCGCGGGCCACCGCTCTGCTTGCCTTGGCTTGGCACCAGAGGGGGGGACCCGAGTGTTGATGGCGCGCTGTGATTTACCCGCAGACACGGGGTTAGCCAGCGCCGCGCTGCCTCCAGCGTTATTATCATGGAAATGAGCCATGCGGCAGCAGCTCACATCCCTCCGCTCCAATCGGCAGGCCTGGGCCTGGGCTCCCGGGGTCACCCGTGCCACCACCGGGGTCCTCGGTCACCCGGGCCGGGACTGGGCTCCCCCCTGCACCGAGCCCGGAGACAGCAGGAGGACCAGAGCACCAGGAGCGCGGGGGTGCCGGGTGCCAGCTGTGCAGGGCCCCAGGGTGCTGGCTGCYGGGGGGGGTCCTGGGGTGCAGCTGCAGGGGTGCCCCGGGGTGCAGGAGCCCCACAGCACCATCCACGTGGGGTATAGCAGCGCGGGCAGCCGTGGGTGCAGGCTGCACGGGGGTCCTTGGGCTGCTGGCTGCATGGGGTGGCTTTATAGGGGCCACAGGGTGCTGGCTGCGTGTGTGCATGTGTATGCACGTGCATGCATGCACGCGTGTTCAAGTGCATGTGTGCATGTGTGTTTACGTGCATGCGTGTGTCCCCATCCGCGTGCGTCTTTGTGCCGGATTCTTGCATCCGGCAGCAGTCGCGCCTGGCAGGCCTTGCACGCCGGTGAGCACGCGCGTGGCCGTGCACCGGGTGCGGAGGCGGGAGGGGGTGCTGGGCTGCGGGCTCCCCGTTGCACCCAGCCGCTGTGCCCTCCCGTGTGTGTGTGTGTGTGTGTGCTTGTGCATGCAGGCGCACGTGCGTGTTTTCCTGCACGGAGCCTGTCCCCCCTCGCTCCAGGCCTCCACGCAGCCACGGCGCTGGCGGGTCCCGGCCTCACCGCTTCCCCGGGTGATGCTCAGGCAGCAAATTCGTAATCCCGACGTCAAACCAAGCAGCCCCGGCCCCAGTGAGGGAGCGGCAGCGGTGGGCTCCTCCCCGGCCCCGCGCCGCCGCTGCTGCCCGAGCCGGGCTCCGGCCCCGGGGCTGCACAGGTGCCGGGCGCCGGGAGCCGGGAGCGGGGAAGTCAGCGCTGACCTCAATTAATTCCCCAGATGAAACAAAGATCCCGTGCAAATAACGGCAATCTGTTGTCTCCCCGGAGCTCGAGCGCACACGCGTGGCGAGGGGGGTTTCGTTTCATTTGCAGATTTAATTGGGGTCACGTTTAACTTCCCTCTCGCTTCCCAGCCGCGTGCACTGTCTGTGCGCRTGTGTGTCTGTACGTGTGCGGTGATCTGCCTCCTCCGGCGACATCCCCTCAGTTCCTGCATGCTCACATGTGCACACACACCCCTYGCACGTTCACATGCTCGCTGACACACTTGCATATACACAAAAGCACCCCGCCGTGCTCACACACGCTTTGCATGCTCACACGCAAAMCCTTGCACGCTCACCCCCCCCCATGCATGAGTGCTCCCTTACACATGCACACACACATTTTCTCACACCTGCCTTGCATGGTCTCACACACGTGCACACACACCCGTCACATGCTCTCACACGCATCCTTTCACGCTCTCTCTCCTGCAGTTGCACCCCTGCCCGCGCCTGCATCCTCACACCCCACCAGCAGGCCCCTTGCACGTGCTCTCTGCCACCCCTGTGCACGCTCACGCGCAGCCTGCATGCTCACACCCCCTGTGCACACTCACACGTGCTCTCTCACATGCACAGGCACATTCACACACACTCCTCCCCCCCCCCCCCTCGCACACACGTGCACACTCACACCCTCCCCCACTGTGCGTGGTCACACACCCCACGGATGCAAACACCCCTGCGTGTGCTCTCTCACACACACGTCCTTGCGGATGCTTACACTCCCACGCATGCTCGCACACCCACCCTGTGCACGCTCATGCCTGCACATACATCCCCCATGCATGCTCACACACCTGTGCATGCTCACACACACGCACACCCATGCATGCGCACACACACCTGTGCATGCTCACACACATGCATCCCCCATGCATGCTCACACACAGCTGTGCATGCTCACACACATGCACCCCCATGCATGCTCACACACATGCACCCCCATGCATGCTCACAAACACCTGTGCATGCTCACATACATGCGGCCCCATGCATGCTCACACACATGCACCCCCATGCATGCTCACACACACTTGTGCATGCTCACACGCACACACCCCCATGCATGCTCACAAACACCTGTGCATGCTCACACACAGCTGTGCGTGCTCACACACACATCCCCCATGCATGCTCTCACACCCACCCTGTGCATGCTCACACACATCCCCATGCATGCTCACACACACCTGTGCGTGCTCACACACGCATTCCCCATGCATGCTCTCACACCCACCCTGTGCATGCTCACACACACGCATTCCCCATGCATGCTCTCACACACACCCTGTGCATGCTCACACACACGCATCCCCCATGCATGCTCGCATACACCCGTGCATGCTCACACACACACACCCATGCATGCTCACGCACACCTGTGCATGCTCTCACACACGCATCCCCCATGCATGCTCGCACATGCACGCACACCTGTGCATGCTCACACATACAAGCACCCTCCATGCATGCTCACACACACACACACACATCTGTGCATTCCCATAATCCCCATGCATGCTCACACACTCACCTGTGCATGCTCACACACATGCACCCCCATGCATGCTCACAAACCTGTGCCTGTTCACATACACATGCATCCCCTGTGCATGCTCACACACTCACACACACCTGTGCATGCTCACACACATGCACCCCATGCATGCTCACACATGCACACACACCTGTGCATTCTTGCACACACCCCATGCATGCTCGCACATGCACACACACCTGTGCATGCTCACACTCCCATGCACGCTCACATAAATAGGCACCCAGTGCATGCTCACGCATATGCACACGCACTCCACGCATGCTCTCACCCTGCCATGTGTGCTCACAGCCCCCATGCGTGCTCACACACACACCCCGTGCGTGCTCRCACACATGCACACACACCCCACGCATGCTCCCACCCCTCCCTGCGTGCCCGCACGCCCCGTGCATGCTCACGCACACGTGTGCACTACCATGCATGTTCCCACACACCCCCCC
>NW_020448045.1:0-1398 GCF_003343035.1 Apteryx rowi | reverse complement strand
GCAGCAGGGCAGCAGGGGCAGGAGCGTCAGGGCAGGGGCAGCAGGGGCAGGAGCGGCAGGGTAGGGGCAATGGGGCAGGGGCAATGGGGCAGGAGCGGGAGCAGGAGCAGGGGCAGAGCAGGGTGAGCAGGGGCAGAGCAGGGTGAGAAGGGGCGGGCAGGGCAGGGGGTGACAGCAGTAGGGTGCAAGGGCAGTGCTGTGGCAGGGATATGGGGTAGGGGCACCGAGGAGGCAGGAGCAGCAGCTCTGCCAAGGCAGGGGCAGGGGCAGGGGGAGGGGTAGATTTGGGGGAGGCAGCAGTAGGGTGACAGGCAGCACAGAAGCAGGGGCAGGGGGAGCTCGGGGGGGGGGCAAGGAGAGGGCAAGGGCAGGGGTATGTTGGGGGGGAGGCAGGGGCTGGATGGGGCAGGCAGGGGCAGAAAGGCAGCAGTAGGGGCAGGGGCAGGGGCAGAGCCAGGCAGGACAAGGGGCAAAGGAAGATGATTGGGGCTGGACAGGGTGCAGGCAGGAGGGCACCGGGGCTCCCCCAGCGTGGTGGTCCCGTGGTGGAGGGGCCGGAGGAGGCCGCGGTCCGGGCGCTGCAGACCCCGAGCGTGGCTGATCGAGTCTCCCCTCTCTCCCCCGCTCCCGTGTGGTCCCCTGCCCGCACCCGGTGCCCCTGCCCCTGCCCCGGCCCCGCAGCAGGGTACATCAGCGACTACATCGCGCCGTCGGTGTACGAGGGGGACGGCGAGGGCGCGCTCAAGGTGCCATCTCCGGACCCCATCTACCCGGGCTCGCACGGGGACTATGGCGCGCCGGACTCGGACCCGCCGGACAGCCCGCACTCGGGGATCGCGGGGGGCTACATCAACGGCGACGCGGCGGTGAGCGAGGGCTACGCCGTGGACGCCTTCTTCATCACCGACGGGCGGTCGCGGCGCAAGGTGGTCAGCGGGGCGCGAAGCCTGCAACGCCACACGTGCGGCGAGTGCGGCAAGACCTACGCCACCTCCTCCAACCTGAGCCGGCACAAGCAGACGCACCGCAGCCTGGACAGCAAGATGGCCAAGAAATGCCCGACGTGCGGGAAGGTCTACGTCTCCATGCCCGCCATGGCCATGCACCTGCTCACCCACGACCTCAAGCACAAGTGCGACGTGTGCGGCAAGGCCTTCAGCCGGCCCTGGCTGCTGCAGGGCCACATGCGCTCGCACACGGGTGAGAAGCCCTTCGGCTGCGCGCACTGCGGGAAGGCCTTCGCCGACCGCTCCAACCTGCGCGCCCACATGCAGACCCACTCCGCCTTCAAGCACTTCAAGTGCAAGCGCTGCAACAAGACCTTCGCCCTCAAGTCCTATCTCAACAAGCACTACGAGTCCGCCTGCTTCAAGGGAGCCGTGCCCCCGCTCAGCCCCC
>NW_020448044.1:0-16707 GCF_003343035.1 Apteryx rowi | reverse complement strand
GTGGGAGAGGTGCTGGTGGTGAGTGTGGCCGGAGAAGTCTCTGTGGTGCGTTCTGATGCATCTGTGGTAGTGGTGAGGCGAGTGGAAGCCGAGGTAGGAGAGGTATTAGTGATGAGGGTTGATGCTGAWATGTCGGTGGTGRGTTCTGTTTCACCTGCATTAGTGGTGAGGATAGYGGAAGCAGGGGTGTGAGAGGTGCTGGTGAAGAGGGTGGCTGKAGAAGTGTCGGTGGTGGGTTCTGAGGCACCTGTGGTAGTGGTGAGGATAGTGGTAGGCGAGGTGTGAGATGTGCTGGTGAAGGCGGTGGATGGATGGTTGTACATGGTGGTCTTGGAAGTGCCTATGATGTATTCAGAGGTGTCCGGGACAGAGGTGTCTGTGGGGAATGAATTGTTTTCCATGTTTATTGTCTCGACTGTGGTCCTTGTGTTGTCTGTGGACATGGTGGTCGTTTCTGAGGTGGGAGAGATGGCAGTGGATGGAGAGGTGTCTGTGGTGGGTTGCGAGGTGTCTACGGTAGTGGTGAGGATATTGGAAGGCGAGTTGGGAGAGGTGCTTGCAAAGAGGGTGGATGGAGAGGTGTCCGTGATGGTTTCTGAGGCTCCTGTGGTAGTGGGAAGGATAGTGGAAGCAGAGGTGGGAGACGTGATAAGCGTTGATGGAAAGGTGTCCGTTGTGTTCTTGGAGRTGTCTCTGGTCGTTGCAGATGTGGCATTTGCAGAGGTAGCGTTTGGGAGTGAAGTGGTTTTGCTTGTCATTGTCTTSGCTTTGGTCATTGTTGTGTTTTTCGGAATCATGGTGTTTGTGTCAGTATGAGAGGTGACAGTGGATCCAGAGATGTCTGTGGTGGGTTTTGAGGCACCTGTAGTGGTTTTGAGGACAGTATTAGCCAAAATGGGAGTGGTGGAAGTGATTAGGGCCGATCGCAAATTGCCTGTGGAGTTGTGGGTGCTCGTAGATTTGCTTGTATTGAATTTAGTATGGAGAATGTCTTAGCCTCTGGTGGAAGGGAATTTGTCATGAGGCTTCGAAGAGAGACCTTCCCCATCATCCTCTCCATTAAGGAGGACCCAGGTGTCCTGGCTGCCCTTCCCCCCTTCCCCGTAAAGAAGAACCCACCCCCACAGCTTGATAACCCTCCGAGGTCTTTACAAGTCCTGCCTGCCATTGCGGGGTGCCGTCATGGGGTAGAGCCCTTGTTCCAGTTAATCTGCCCATCCCTGTGGTTTTACCCTGTGGCCTGGCTTTGCCGCGGCATCTCCTGCAAAGCCGTTTCTTGGGAAATGTTTGCTGCCACGTGCCTGGCAGAAACGGGTGTCTTTTCTGCGAGCAAAGAGCAGAACCCCCGGGACTGATAAGGAGGAGCCCTACCCAGGAGCCAGGTGCCTGTAGGGCTCCCGCCGCAGGTGGTTGAGAGACACTGACAAACAAAACACGTGGCTCGGGGGAATGCCCCGYCGCCTTCTGAGGGCTCGGTGATAGGTGCAAAACCATGGCCCTGAGG
This sequence comes from Apteryx rowi, assembly GCF_003343035.1. Classification (NCBI taxonomy): domain Eukaryota; kingdom Metazoa; phylum Chordata; class Aves; order Apterygiformes; family Apterygidae; genus Apteryx; species Apteryx rowi. The sequence goes on along the minus strand of NW_020448044.1, from coordinate 15,203 downwards.
TGTGTTTATGCCGAGGATGTGCCACGTGGGGCTGGAAACATGTGTGGAGGGTGAGAAGGACAACACTGACCCCTTGCCCTCCCTTATCTCTACTAGGCTGTGGTTCTTCTGGTGCGGTGGGAGCTTGGAGAGGAGGGGGACAGGGGATACTGCCTTCTTGGCAATGAGGAGGAGTCCTTCAGAGCAAGTTTTGCTGGGGGACCCCCCCCCCCCAGAAACTTCCCCTTTTTAAGTTTTAGCTTTGCCGGCTTAAAAAAATAAAATAAAATCAAAAGCTGTGCTTTTTGAAAAAGGCTTGTCTGCTCCAGCCAGTTTGCTTTTAATTGAAGCTCTCCAGAAGACGCCGTGCTGTCTTTCTCCTAAATTAGCCTCCCTTATGCAATAAGCTCACCGTCTTCCTTGCACTTAACGAGATTTAAAGGCTCACGAGCACGGCAGCCTCTGTGCGTGCCGTGGGGGGGATGCGGGCAGGGGGCAGATTGGCCTTGTGGCATGAGGCTGCACCCGCTGTGCAGCCAAGCACCGTCTCCGAGCACTCTGCAAGGGCTGATGCAACAGCCGCAGCGGGTGGAAAGGCAGCGAGGAGGTGGCTGGGCACTGGTGGGGAGAGGATGGGGCATAAATAAACATGCAAAAGGCTAGAGCAGAACCAGTGAGTGATGGTAGGGGAGGAAGGGATCAGCTCCCAGCTAGACGGGTTGGTTGTGGGGGGATGTGGCTGGGCTGAGACCTGGGAGACCTCATCCGCACGGTCAAACAGATGCAGGCTGCAACCCGCGTCGGTGCAACCTGCGCCCCAGTGCACCGTATGAGGGCTCACAGGTGGTGTGGGGCAGGCAAGGCTGCAGGAGACACCAAACTAGATGCAATGGGTTGCCCTTCCTGGGAAAACCAGCCTGCAGTGGGGATGGACCACTGTGTGGAGGCCCCTGCAAGCAGCAATGTGCCCCACCACTGCCACCATCCCAGGAGAAAAATCCAAGCAGAAGCTCTTTGCCTCAGGATGTCCTTCAATCTGCCCCGAGGGACCCATGGATGAGATGGGATTGGGTGGAGAGGAGTGAAGTTGCCAGCTCAGAGTGAGGGTTTTTTGGCTAAGGGATGGAGGCAGCAAGATTAAGGCCCAACAGCAGGGAAGGCGAGCTTGCACGGCAGGGGAGAGCGTGCAAGAGAAACTCATGAGCCCAGGAAGCAGCGAGCATTTTGAGGGCAATTTCACAGCTCTCCCCCAAGAAACCCACAAGGAACAGCATCTCCTGGGGAGCAATGCTTTGCCTCTCCATTCCCCCAAAACATCCAGAAACGCCGCGTTGCAAGGGCCTACTCACTCATCATGCCTCCGGAGATGAAGAGGAGGAGGAAGGGAAGGAGGAGAATGGAAAACATCTTTCTGAGTCACCGGTCCGTAGGCAACAGAGGTAGCATCCCAGAGCTGCGAGCTGCACCATACGCTGGTATAGTGAAAGTGAGCAGCGAAGACTGAGCCGAGGAGAAGATGTACCAGGGACCTTTGTCCCTTGGCAGGCAGAGGAAAGCCACTTTCACATCATCGCACCAACCGTTTTATGAGCCGCTCTGCAATGGTGAGTGCCAGGTTATGAGGGTTTCCCAAGAGAAAACAAAAACAGAGGAGTTTGTGGCGGTTGGAGCCAGCCACAGGCCAAAATTCACCCATCCTGCTATGGTCTGAATCAGCTCCTGGCTCCCAAGAGATGCTGAATCACGCTCGCCGTGGCCATGTCCGGATGGAGACAGGGGCTTGTCCACCCAGCACCCATCTAGTGGTCCTGCCCCTCACACTGAGGGCTTTTTTGCACATGGCTGGGGCACTGGAAGCATGTTGGTGCCACCAGTGTCGATTTTCGATTCCAACTTGGCCAGGAGCTGGGCTGAAAGCTCAGTCCTGCCTGTGGGGGTCCCACGGGCATCACAGACATGGGCGCAGCTGCACCCAGGGCTCTCCAACCTCATCTTTGCATGCAGCTGAGTTGGGGGGTGGGAAACCCCCAAGAAATGGCTAAAAATAGTACCAGGAAACCCTCCTGCACCGCCCCGGGCTGCTGCCCTCCTTGTCCTCTCCTTTGACCTGCTTTCCTCAGCCTTTGTGTGTGCACCTACGGCTGGGGAAGGGCTGTTTTCCGCCCGAAGAGCAAACACCTTAATCTCCACAGTGCCTCACCAGTGATACTGCTGCAAAGCAGCTGGCAAGGGCCATGGGAGGGGTGAGGAAACGATGAGTGGAGGGGGAAGGAGAGAGGATGATTTTTTTTGTATTTCCAGATGGGACGGCTGAGTGGTGCACTAGGGTGCCAGCCAGGCAACCCTCACTCCCCTCAATCCCAGATGGATTTTCCTCCCCTCCTGGAGCAGCGAGAGCTCCGGATTCCCGGGAATAAGGTGCTTTGCAAACACTGGCAGCCGCAGCTTTCCCTGTCCTCGTAGAGCCAGAGCGAAGGACAGCGGCTGCAACTGAGTCTTTCTAGATGTGGCTGCACCAAGGGCACCATCTGGCCTGGATTCATGTAGCTTGGAGCAGCAGCTCTGGCTTTGCCCCATATCCCAGGACAGCTACTCCCAGAGGGTGCTCCCCACTCTTTCCCTACCCTTGGGATTTCCCCCCCACCCTCCCCCATCCTTCCAGGCTTGTTTGTCTTGGTTCTATTTCAGGAGGCAAAATAAATACTTTAATAAATATAATTTCCGCAGGATAAAGTTCCTCCTTCTCCAGCTGAGGATCCAAGCAGGGATGAGCCCTGGATGCGTTGAACCGGTGAGGTAGATGCAGGGATGTCCTCTCCAGCAAGGGGTACTTGGGGGGGGCCAAGGGAGACCCCTCCTCTCTCACAGAGGTACCAAATTGACCTGCATCTCCCCCAGAGTGGAGGATGTCGAGAAATGCCGGGGGCTTTCCCCGCCTCCCCTCTCTGAAGGCTAAAGTTTGCCATTGCTGCAGCTTCTTTGTGCCATGCACAGATCCGGCCCTGTGATAGCCATGTGTCCCCCAGCACGGGGTCTGTGGGCCAAGAGGGGAGTCGAATCCTTGTACTTGGACCTCTCCACCCTGACACTCCACTCTCATCCCCCCGACATGGGGCCGGGTGGTCCCCCATGGTTCTCCCCCCTGCTCTTGCAGCTCTGCACCGTAGAAATCTCATTCCCCAGCCCGTTTTGAGGGGATGCTGAGCTTTTATCCCCGCTTCCTGGCTCGGAGGAAATCACAGGGACGCTGCAACTTCTGCCTGCGGCTGCATCTGCAAGAAGAAGAAGAAGGAAAGGGCTGTGAGACGGAGAGGTTTGAGGTATCCTGCGGGACAGCCTGTGCCATGGGTGCCGGCTGGGTACGTACCGGCATGGAGAGGCTGGCGACCTCTGCATTGGGCCTGTAAGCGCTGTGGGTGTTGGAGCCTGGGGAGGAGAGAGAATGCCAGGTCAGGGCCTGCCAAAGGCAGAGATTGCTCTCTGCGGGTCCAAGGTTTCTTCCCAATAACAGGATGTTTTCTCCTCCTGCTCTTGAGCCAAACCGCACCCTACAGTGGCGCCCCAGTTCTGGGTGAGACACTTTCCCCAGGTGCCCTGGGGCAGGGCTCCCCTGGGCTCACCTTTCCAAGGTGCTGAGCCTCTGCCGTTCACGTGGTAGATGCCGGTGGCATGGGAATTGCTCCTGTTGCCCAGCCAGCTGCTATCCTCGCTGCTCTCGCTGCAAAGCAGACACCAGTGAGATGCCAGGGCTTGGGCATCAGGCAAAGCAGGGAGAGGGGAGCTTGCGGGCTCTGGCATCTCAGCAATGGGGCTGGCAGCTCCCCCTGGGGCGGGTGTTAACCCCCCTTCCCTCACGGGAAAAGTTACTGCCCTCAAGTTTTGGCAAAAGGGCATTTTTGAGGTCATTTTGGCTTCATATCAGCCCCAGTTTTGGCTCCCAGCGATCCAGGTGCCCTCCCTGCCCCAAGAAGGACCCCGGGAGTCCTGCCCTCCCTCAACCCCTTTACCTGGCCTCGGTGAATTTTTTCTTCCCTTGGACCAGGCAGCTGGTGAGGACGAGGCAAATGATGAGCAGTATCAGGATGGTCAGTCCCAGTCCCAGCCCCACGCCCAGTCCCAGGCCCAGTTTGCTGATGTGGGTCTCGCAGCGGTCACCAGATGTCAAGTACCAGGGCACATCTGAGCAGCTGTGGGAGAGACGTGGTGTGGGAAGGGGACCCAGTCCCCTTTCCTGACCCCTGAGATCTGTTCTGTGGTTGGGACTGGGGATCAGGATCCTCTGGGAGACCCACTGGGGTCCCAGGACCCTTCTCAGAGCTGCAGAGAACCCAGGAGTCCTGGCCCCACATCCATGGGTTAAGGTCAGGTTTGGGGTTGGGGTTAGGTTTGGGGTTATGGTTAGGACTGGGGTCAGGGTTCGGAAGGGGATTAAGGGTCAGGTTGGGGTTAAGAGGTTAGTGCTGTGACTGAGAATAGATTAGGGTTAAGGTTAGGTTTAGGAATGGTTTTAAGATTAGGGTTAGCGTCAGGGCTAGGCCTGGGATCAGGTCAGTGTTAGGGGGAGGTTTGAGTTTGGATAAGGGTTAAGGCTAGATGTAAGGTTGGAGTTAGGGCTAGGACTAGGATCAGGGATAAGGTCAGTGTCAGAGTGAAGCTGGGATTGGATAAGGGTTAAGGGTAAGGCTGGAGTTTGAGTAAGATTAGGGTTGGGTGAGGTTTAGATTTGGGTTATGACCAAGGTAAGTGCTGGAGCCACCCACAAGCAGCGAGGTCCCTCCAGCGTCACCCGGCAGAGCCCGTCGTTGCAGTCAATGGTGCCGGGGAGGTTGAGGGTGCAGTTGGTGACGCAGAAGAGACCGTGCTGTGTCCAGTGGGGGTAGTAAAACTGGCTGAAGTTGGCTGGGGTGTGCTTTTTGCAGAGCTCTGGAAAGGAGAGACAACATCACAAGGAGTCCCAGTCCCATGTCACCCGCTCCCCATGGTGTCCACGGGCCATGCCATGCTCACCTGTTGCATTGAGCCTCGCCTCCTCAGTGAGGGTGACTTTGGATGAGGAAGTGCTGAAACAGAGCTCTTCTGGAAGAGGAAAGAGCAAGATGTCACTGGAGACCCCCACTGTGCAGTGAGACGGGGAGGGGTAGGGTCAGGGATAGAGTCTAACCCTAATTGCAGGTCTGCTGCAGCTATTGCAATTGCTGCCCTCCCCGCTACCCCCCCCAGGACCTGCTCAGCCCTGCCCAAGCACCTACTTGATGTGTGGCTACAGTTCTGGGGCTGAGCCATGGACTTCACCATCTCCAACAGCTCCCGGGACTTGTGGTCAAGGCTGGTGTTGGGGTTGGCTTTGGTTGGTGGGTGCAGGAGGACTTTGTAGTTCACTATGACACTGCCTTTTCTGTGGGGAGCAAAAGTGTCCTGTTGGGGTAGGCAGCTCCTTGCACAGCCCATCTGCTGGGGGTTGTGCAAAGCAAGGTGGGGACGGGCAGGGACAGGTTGTACACTCACGTGAGCTTCAGGATCCTGGTACCGCGGTAGCCAGAGACGTTCTGGTAGATCTGGTCCATCTGGGGAGAAGAGGGGAAGATATGTGTGACCTGCAACTTYCCCCCAGGCCAGGGGCTTGTAATGCAGAATTGCCCCGTGGAGCRGCCCTGGGTTCCCCCTCCTCTCCATCTCCCATGGGGCAGCACTGTCACGGCCTGGGAGGAACTCACCGTCTGTCCAAATTCTTCAACGAAGCTGCGATAGGCTGCAGATGAGGAGTTCCCCATAGCTTCAGAGAAGAGCCGGTTGGTGACACGCGCCATCATCGTCACGGAGGGGCCCAGCTCTTTGTGGGAAGGAAGGATGCCCATGAGACCATGGAGCAGGGTACCCCTGGGGCATCCCACAGGGGTGTGTCCACCCTGAGGACCCCAGAAGGGGACAGAGGGACACTGCTTACCTGCTGTGATGTTGATGGTTGATGATGCAAACTGGCAGTGGGATCCGTCTATGTTGGCGGGGCACTTGCAATCTATCCCTGTCCAGACACCCCCGTTTTGGCAGGGAGCTGCAAGGAGAAATGCAGGAGGATTTGTGGATCTGCACCCATTTCCCCCCCACCCCGTGACATCTGGCACCTCCGATCCCCTCCCAAGTCCACACAATTTAATGCGCCATCATTGTAGTCCCCCATTTGGGGGGGAGACACAGGGCAGGAACAAGGAGAAAAGCAATGCCCTGTCCCCGCCAGCTCCCTGGTGCCTCCCTCTCTGGGAGGGGCAAATGCTGCCTTGAAAGAGAGGAGCCAATTTCCATGGCTTCCCAGCAGGGCTGCAGAGTTGCAAGTCCCTTTGGGAGTCCAGGCACCCCGCTCACAGCCACCCCCCTCTCCCAGGCAGGGTAATGGGGGACCTTTGCAAGCAAAGTGTCTGTGTCAGCAGGATTCAAACCCAGCCTGGGGCCATGGGCACCCTCACCAACCTGTGGTTGTAGGAGCCGGGGTGGTGGTGGTGGTGGTCTTGGTGGTCTTTGCAGTAGTTGTGCTCTTAGTAGTTGGCTTGGGTGTTGTTCTGGAGGTAGTGGTGCTCCTGGTTGAAACAGTGCTCTTGATAGTAGCAACAGGTGCCTTGGGGGTGGACTTAGGCCTGGTGGCATGGGGGTGGGTGGCTGGGGTCGTGGCGATGCTTGCATTGTAGGACTCACACCGAGGGCCATAGTACCCGCTGGGGCAATAGCACTCGGTGCCCACAGCCGTGGCCCCATTCTGGCAGGCCGTGGTGTTGTCGTAGGTGTCACAGCGAGGCCCGGACAGCCCTGGCGGGCAGATGCACCTATTGCCCACAGCCGTGCTGCCATTGTGGCACTGGTCAGTGTCATTCATGATCTCGCAAGAGGGGCCGGAGAAGCCGGGCAGGCAGAGGCACTCGGTTAAGTTGGCAACACCACCATTGTGGCAGACAACTGGAAGAGATGTGGCAGAGAGATGTTTGAGGTCYGGTGAGGGGAACCAGGTGCCCTGGCCACTGGGCTCTGATCCAGCCCACCCTGGGCAGGGCAGAGGACCCAGGTGTCCCATGTGCTTGCTTCCCTCCCTCCTTCCCCTTTATCTCCTAACCCAGGAGACCTCATGTCCATCCCAGCCTTGGAAAGGAGACCCCATCCCAATCCCTGTCACAGCACAGGAGACCTCATGTCCATCCCAGCCTTGGAAAGGAGACCCCATCCCAATCCCTGTCACAGCACAGGAGACCTCATGTCCATCCCAGCCTTGGAAAGGAGACCCCATCCCAATCCCTGTCACAGCACAGGAGACCTCATGTCCATCCCAGCCTTGGAAAGGAGAACCCATCCCAATGCCCATCCCAGGGACCCACCTGGTGTGGGGCTGGAGCCGTTCAGATGCCAGGGTGGGAGGTATTGACAGAGGCTGCTGAGAGGCTGGCTGGTCGTGCTCCTGAGCGAGACGGGTTCCCTCGTGGTGTTGGGAGCCAGGGTGGGTGCCGTCAAGACGTTGGTATTACCAGCTGTTGTGTCCATTGGAGTGGCCTGGGTCACGTTTGCTGTGGCATTGGGCTTGGAGACGGGTCTTGTCGTCATGGTGGGGTGTGTGTTGTTCAGAGGGTGCTGGGGCATCTCTGTCGTGCGGTTGGGCTTGGAGACGGGTCTTGCTGTCGTGACGAGGTGTGTGCCATTCGGAGGGTGCTGGGGCACCTCTGCCGTGCCATTGTGGGTGACACCGAGAGTTGTGCAGTTTCCAGAACACATTGTGGTGGTGTTTACAGAGGCTGTGGTGGCCATGCTGGTCCTGTTGGGCTGAGCTGTCATTCCACTAGCAGAGACATTCACGGGGGACATCGTGACCTGGTCTGTGGTGTTGGTCGGGCTTCTTTCCGAGGTGGGCACGGTTGTCGGTACGGTGCTGTTGGTCTTGGACGTGTTCAGCAGTGGTTTGAGAGTTGTGTTGCTCACAGGGGTGGAGACATTTTTGCTGACGGTGACATTCTGGCTCCAGGCTGCAGTGGTCACCAGGGGACTCTCTGAGTACTTGCACTCACAGCGGGGTCCCCAGAAAGTTGGGGGGCAATGGCATTCTGTCCCCAGGAGTGTGCCACCATTCAGACACGAGCTGGGCTGCTCCTTGTATTGGCAGGTGTGTCCCCAGTAGCCCAGTGGGCACACGCACTCCGTCCCAAAGGCCGTGGCCCCATTCTGGCAGGCGCTAGCTTCATCAGGGAGTTGGCACAAGGCTCCCTTGAACCCTGGCGGGCAGTAGCACTTCGTCCCGATGGCAGTGCCTCCATTCTGGCAGGCCTTGGAGGGATCCTGGATTTCACAGYGGGTGCCGTTGAAGCCGGGGGGGCAAACGCATCCTTCTCCCACGGCCGTGCCACCGTTCTTGCAGGAGGCTGGAAGACAGCAGACCCTGTGCTCAGACTGAGCTGTGAATCCCTACCCCGAGCTGCGGGAGGAACCCAGAAGTCCAGGCTCCTCAATAGCTCTGCTCCCACCCTAATTCAATAGAGTCAACTCACTCCTCAGCCCACTCTTACTGCAACCCACCGCCCCTCCATTCACAGGGATCAGGAGGGGACCCAGGAGTCCAGGTCAGAGGCAGAGGGAGCTGGGGGCTCCACTGCAGGGGTCCTCTGCAAGAGCTGGCTCTAGGCACATGCCCAAGGCACAAATCCTCTGCCCAAACTTTCCTAGGGAAGGAGAAAGAGGAACGGACATGGAGGTGGGGGAGATTGCCCCTTGCTTGGAGGGCAGATGGGACACCCCCATGGTGGGAAAAGGGGCACAGGACTCCTCATGGGCACCCTGGACTGGGATGTCAGCCCAGATTTAGTCCTCAGGGGAAGCCAGGGGGTCTGAGCTCTCTGGGAAGGAGTTTTGGGGAGAATGGGAAGCCCAGAAAGGACCAAAACCCCTCCGGTGTGGGGGGCRTGTGTGTGTGTGGAGAAAGCAGGAAGGGAAAGGCAGCAGGAGGGAAAGGTAAGACGATGTCTCTGTGCCCACGGGATGGAGATCTCTCTGGCTTTTGCACCTCACTCACCTGCCATAGCCTTCAAGGGGACAAAGAAGAGGATGATGAAGAAGCAGCAGCCCAGCTTCATCTTTGCCTGTCAGCGGAGCCCAGAGGAGCACCACGCACTGTGGGGAGCAGCTCAAGGACTGAGCTGGAGATAGCCGGTGCTGGTGACTTTGTGTCCTGCCGTGCCCAGGCCRGCAAGGTCTTCAAAGCAGGGCAGGGCCACGCTGGTAAATAARCGTTGAGTAATTTTTATCGATGCCCAAAATAGAAAGGGTGTGAAGGTACTGGACGTCCCCAGGTTGTACCTCATTTCCCGGGCGGCTGGACTGGCCACAATGGGCCTGGGTTCAGCGCTTATCGCCAGAGACAAGAGAGGGAGGGAGCTGCATTTCTCAGTGCCCTGATAAGATTAGGGAGAGACGGGACGGTTCCCCTCCATCACTGCCACCCACGGCCCATTTGTCTTGCCCCACCTTGGGGTGTTGCCCCCCAAATCTGCCCCCCTTCTGGGGAGAGGGAAGAGGAGGGCAGGAGCCTGTTTCTGGCTGAATCACCCCAGCTGGCCAGAGCCAGGCTGGGCTGGGGCAATGCAGTGCTGGCCTCTTGTCCATCTCTCTGCACTGCCCRCCCAAGGGACAAAAAGGCCCCCAGCCCTGCCCTCGGTGCCTGGGCACCCGCAGGTGCCRTCCCTGGAGGTTCTCTGCCCCAGGCACCCCGGGCCCCTCTGTCCCCTGGGTCCTTTCTCCTGGGACACCTGCAGGTGTCATCTCTGGTGCCCTCTGTCTCTGTGACCCTCCATCCCCAGGCATCCATGAGTGGCATCCCAGAGGTCTTCCATTCCTGGGTGCTGTCCCTGGGGCCCTCTGTCCCTGGGCACCTGTGAGGACTGTCCCCAGGGCCCCCCGTTCCCAGGACACCTGTCCCCGGGTACCCATGGGTGTCATTCCCAGGCTCCCTATCTCTAGGTTCTCATGGGTGCTATTCCCGGTGTCCTCCATCCCCAGGCCCCTGTGGGTGCCCTCCCCAGGGTCCTCCCCCAGTCCCGAGGCCCCCTTGGGTGCCTTCCCCCATCCCCAGATACCCACAGATGTCATCCCTGGTCCCCCGTGGGTGTCCTCTCCAGGGGCCCCCCCCCATCCCCCATCCCTCGTGGGTGTCCTCTCCAGGGCGCCCTCTCCAGGGTGCCCCCCCCCCGGTCCCTTGATCCCTGTCCTTGGACACCTGCAGCTGCCTTCCCCAGGGATCTCCCATACCCGGGCCCTCGTGGGTCCCCTCCCCATTTGCCCCTTGTCCCCGGCCCCCCGTGGGTGCCCTCCCTGCCCGTCCCCGGTGCCCGGGGCGGCGCGGAGCTGTCCGCGGTGCTGACGGCAGGTTGCGCCCGGGGCGCTCTCCGCGGTGCTGGAGACGCCGCCCGGGACTTCCCGGTGCTTCCCAGGGCATTCCCGGTGTGTCCCGGGTGCAGCATGTGTCCCAGTGCCCGCCCCCCCCCCAGTGCATCCCAGTGTGTCACGGGTGTAAGGTGCTCCCCAGAGTGTGCCGGCACTTCCTAGCGTTCCTCAGAGTATTCTAGTGTGTCCCGGGACTTGCGTGCTCCCCAGCATGTCCTGGTACTTCCCAGTGCCCCCCAGTGTGTCCTGGGTGCAACGTGCTCCCCAGAGTGTCCCCATACTTCCCAGTGCTTCCCAATACATCCTGGTGTGTCCTGGGTGTAATGTGCTCCCCAGAGTGTGCTTTTACTTCCCAGTGCTTCCCACTATGTCCCAGCTGCAGCACGCTCCCTGGTGTGCCCTAGGGCTGTGCCTTAGCCTGGGGTCCTTGGGGGACCTCCCCAAAGCAAGAGATGCTGGCCCACTCCCCCCGAGCCTGGATGGGGCTGCTCTGGGCAGGGGACTGGTCCCAGTACAGGTGTCCTATCTGATGAATTTTGCATTGAAGTTCCCATGGCAATTGCTCTGAAGTCCTACGTGCCCTCCCTCTGAGCTTACCCCGGGTGCTGAGCCTGGGGGCAGCAAGGATTAGACCCCTCCCCCCCCCCGTGGCTCTCCMAAAGCTGAGACTGGGACCCAGGGACTGCACCAGAACCGTGTCAGCTATCACTGAGCACCATTGGGAGAGCAGCCGAGGGCACGTCCGTCTTGGCCAGGCATGCGGGTGGTTTCCTTGGAAAGGAATGCCGTGCCAAAGCTGGGTAGCTACTGGCTATAAAGGTTTGATAAGCCCTGGTGGGCGTTTCTGCAGATGACAATATGAAAACAAAGTAATAAAAACAAACAGCAATCACAAGAGCAATAATAGTAAGTTTATTGGATGTGCAATAACCATGTGAAAAGGAGATGGACTGACAGCAGGGCTCAGGGGATACAATACCCCCCCCTCCTGGCCCCAGCCTCACGGTCCCTGCAGAGACCTCCCTGCTGCTCGTCTCAGTCCATCCCCTACTTAAAGTGCTCTTCCCCACTGCTGTGAGGCCTCATCCTGCTCCGAAGAGCTCTACCCCTCTGGCTTCCACCTTTATTTATTTWTTTTTCCATTGGCCTTGACTCCATGCTTATCAGCCTGGTAGCAATAACAAGCCGTAGAGGCACAACACTTTAGTCTTATTACACCTATAAACTATTCACACGAATGAGGAACGGAGGGAACAGTTGGCAGCATGTGGCCAAGGCTACACATGAAGCATCCAAATAAATAATAAATAATAGGGAAATGTGTCCCACATTCATGTGTTCTCCTGGCTCTCAGCACGTCCTGCATGCCAAGGCACCAGTTAGTGGGATCCATCCCTTCTTCCTTGGCTGGGTACTGGTGTTCCAGCCTCCGTGGATGGATTCATGTCACCCCGGGGGCTTGGGGTCTCCCCTGGGGTCCCCAGAGCTCTGGCGGTGGGGAGGGATCTGTCCTTCCCTCCTTCTCTGGGGGAGACCTTGGAGGAGCCAGAATCAGCTGGAGGAACCTGTCCTGGTGAAATCAAGGTCATCTGCAGCCTGTGAGAGGGTCTTTCTCTCTCCAGATGGCTCCAGCTGGTTTTTTCCTAGCCCCTTGGCCTTTCTTGCATGCAGGTTTGTGGCTGGACCAGCCGAGGCTACAAGTGGGACCGAAGTCCCGGGGCAGGATCACAGCTTGGTCATGAGCTTCGGTCTCRTGATGTGCATCTGCAGAGGAAGGTGACAAAAGGGAGCATTAGAGGGGTGAGAAGGGGGCACCTGTAACCTTCCTGTGCAGAGTACCTCCCTCTGTTCCCCAGACACCTGGGTCCTCAGACCAGGAAAGGGGGAGTGGGTGGTTCCAACGGAGAAGGGGTACATACCGGGATGGAGGTATCCACCATGTCCAGTGAGGGCTGGAAGCTACGTAAAGTGTCACCTCCTGTGGGGAGAGAGCAGAAGGCACTGGGGTTAGTAGAAGGGCCTAGGTTTCCAAGCAGRGAGGTTCAAGGGAGGGACGTCCATCGTTATCACTGGGGCATGCCCCAGTCACTGCCATGTGCCAGCCTGAACCAGACTCAGACCTGGATTCAGCCCTGGGCTTGCCCCAGCTGGAAGAGACCTGCTGAGCCAGTTTGTTCACCACTGCCCAGGGTGATGCAGCTCTGCTGGGGCTGGGTCTCACCTGCAAAGTCGGTGGCTCCCTGGTTTTGGTACATGAAGCCGTCAGGTGAGTTCCAGGTGAGGCCGTCCTCCTCATACCAGCTGCCTCCACTGTCAGAGTGAGTTTCACTGTGGGGGGCATCGAGAGGGTGTCTCAGAGGGTTGAGAGCCAGCAGAAAGAAGGGGCCGGCCCCCAACCCTGGAACCCAGGCGTCCGGGTGCCAGCCCTGCTCTAACCCAGATGCACTCCCCCTAAAAACCCAGGCTTCAGGACAGCATCCCTGCTGAAAGCCACGACGGTCCCCTCCCTAGCAAGCCCCACCATCCGGGCTCTTCTTACTTGATGTTGTACTTCCTCCGGCGGGCCCCGACCAGCAGCACAGTGAGCACGATGGAGACGATGAGCAGGACCGTGGCCGCCAGCCCCAGCCCCATGGCTAGCTTGTTGACACGCTGGGAGCAATTTGTGCCTGTGTACCAGTACGCGGACTCATCCTGGCAGCTGTGGGGCAGAGAGAGGAGGTGGATCAAGCCTGCCTGCTCCTTACCCCATCCCCAGGGCTGGCGAGGGACCAGAGCAGAGAGCCTGGGGACCCTCTCTCCACCAGCCCAGTCACCCCCTTAGTGCTGTGGGCACTGCTGGGATCGGGGCACTCACAAGCACTGGGGACCAGCCCGGGTGACGTGGCACTGGCCGTAGTGGCAGTCCATGGTGTCGGGCGTGTTAGACGTGCAGGCGGTGATGCAACGGACGAAACCACCTATGTTCAGCGGGTAGTAGTAGTCCCGGTACTCACTGGGTGCTCGCTGCCAGCAGATATCTGTCGGGGAGAACATGGGGGTTAGAGAAGGCTGGGGGCTTCCCAAGGCTGGTGGGGTTCAGGCAGGGAACTGGTGGGTTACATAGAGGACTGACGGGGTTTGTAGGGGGCTAGTGGGTTATGTAGGGGGGCTGGTGGGGTTCATGGAGGACTGATGGGTTACACAGGGTGCTGGTGGGACTGGTGGGGTATGTGTGGAGGGTGGGCAAGGGACTGCTGATTTGTATAGGGGGCTGGTGGGTTATGGGGGGGGGGGGCGGAATGTGGGCATGTATAAGGGATGAGTGGTGTATGTAGACAACTAGTGAGGTTCAAAGGAGGGGGAACAGTGTCCCCAAAGGCCCCCAGCCCCTCACTCTCACTCACCGGTCAGGGACGTCTCTGTCGCATTCTTGAGGATGGGGTTGGGGGGGACAGTGAGGCAGAGGATGGCTGCAGAGGGGGAGAGAGAAGGATTCAGAGACCTTCCTTCAGGGGTCTCATTGCACCCTGGGGCATCCCTGGGCCAAACCAGTAATGCCACATCCAGGGACGGACCCAGGCATCCGGGGGGGGAATATGCAAGGACACTCACACTTGTTGTGCTGGCAGACACCCTGGCTGGCCTCCGTGTCCCGCAGCCTCTGCACCAGCTTCTCTGTCACCCCCTGAATGTCCTCCGTTGTGTTGTCACCCTCCAGGGCAGTGAAGAGGATCTTGTGTTCCACCACGATACTGCCGGGTCTGAGGGAAGGGGTTGAGGGGGTTAGCGGGGAGGCCCCCGGATGCCTGGGTTCTCTGCCTCCCGGAGAGACTCCAGCCCTTACCTGAGGAGGACAATCCTCACGCCCTCGTAGCCGGGGATGTACCCGTAGACTTTCTTTATCTACAGAAATGAGGGAGGAGTGTGTGAGGTGCTAGGCCAGCCCTGCCACAGGAGATGACCCAGCTTCTTTTGCCCCCAGCCTTACCTCTGTCCGGAAGTGATTCTCGAACTTGCGGTAGGTCTCCGAGTGGGTATCGTTCAACTCCGCTGTGTAGTTGAAGTTGGTGACAGTCACCACCAGCTCCGTCTCCACCACGATTGTCCTTAGGTAAGCTAAAAAACCCGAGATGGGGGAGGCTCAGCATGGAGGCCTGTGCCTCTAGAGGCCCTGGTGAGGGCAGGGAGGGAGGTGAGACTTACGGAGGCTGGTGTCAATGTAATTGGTGGAGAACTCGCACACAGGGCCGTAGAACATGGAGGTGCAGAGGCAATGGGGGTGAATATAGGTGCCTCCGTTCTGGCAGAAAACTGYGAAGAAGCAAGGCTGGGGGTAACTGGGGGATGAAGACCGCTGGGTGAACCGTACACCAAAAGGGCGGAGCTGGGGGAGGGTGCGGAAGGGTGTGGGATGAAGATTTACCTGGAGGAACGGTTGTGGTGGATATCACTTCTGTGGTAGAGGCTTCTGTGGAGGTGAGAAGTGTGGTGGAGGCCTCCGTGGAAGAATGTGCTGAAGTGCTGGGGGCTGCTGTGGTGGTGCTGGCTTGTGAGGTGGAGGTGGCCGTGGTGTCTGCACTGGTGGTGCCTGCATTGGAGGTGGTTGCCGAGGTGGAGGAGACTGCAGGTGAGGTGAGGTCAGGGCTGGAGGTGGCCGTGGAGGTTACATGTGTGGTGGAGACAGCGCTGGAGGTGCCTTGAGGGGTGGCAGAGGCCGTGGAGGAGTGTGCTGAGCTGGTCTCTGCAGCTGTGGTGCCTTCTGTGCTGCTCATGGTGGTCAAGGTGTGTGCCAAGGTGGTGGAGGGTTCCATGGAAGAATGTGGTGAGGTGCTGGGGGC
>NW_020448043.1:12718-16942 GCF_003343035.1 Apteryx rowi | reverse complement strand
CCTTAGTTCCCCCTAGTGCCTCCCAGTGCCCCCCCAGCGGCGGGGGCCCCTCACCGGGGGCCGGGGGGAGGCAGGCCCGGGCTCAGTCCTCCTCCTCGTCCTCGCCRCCGCCGCCGCCGCCCTGCCCCTTCTTGGCGTTCTTGCGCTTGACRCGCCCGGGGCGGCCGCCGCCGTAGGGCGAGCGCAGCGAGAAGTCGATGTGCTTCTGCGAGTCGAGGCGCACGATGAACGACGGGATGTTCACCACCTGCTTGCGCACCCTGCCGCGGGGAGGGGGGGGGACAAGACGTCAGCTGCCGAGCCCCCCGCCGCCCCCGCAACGGGGCGAAACGGCCCCCGGGGGCACCGAACCGCCGCCAAAGGACCCAAAACGGCCCCGAAAATGGGGGGAAACGGCCTGCGGGGAGCCCACGGGGTTCAAACCGCCACCAAAGAACCCAAAACAGCCCTGAAAACAAGGGGAAACTGCCTCTGGGGAGACCCTGGGGCTCAAACCACCCCCAAAGAACCCCAAATGGGCCCAAAAACAGGGTAAAACCACCCCCGGGGAGCCCACGGGGCCCAAACCGCCACCAAAGAACCCCAAAGGGGCCCCAAAACAGGGGGAAGCAGCCCCCAAGGAGCCCAGGGGGCTCGAACTGCTGCCCCAGAGCCCGAAACAGCCCTGAAAATGGGGCAAAACCACCCCGGGGAGCCCACAGGGCCCAAACCGCCACCAAAGAACCCAAAACAGCCCCCAGGGAGCCCATGGGGCCCAAACTGCCACCACGGAGCCCAAAACAGACCCCAAAACAGGGGAAAACGGCTCCTGAGGAGCCCACAGGACTCAAATTGTGGCAAAAGAGCCCAAAACAGAGCCAAAAACTGAGGGGGAAACAGCCCCCAAGGAGCTCGCAGGGCTCAAACCGCCAAAGAACCCAAAACAGCCCCAAAACAGGATGTGGCAGCCCCCGAGGCTCCCATGGGGGTGGAATCGCCACCAAAGCACCCAAAACAGCCCCCAAAACAGGGGGAAACGGCCCCCGCAGAGCCCGCAGGGCCGAAACAGCAGCCAAGGAGCCCAAAATGACCCCCAAAACAGGATGTGGTCACCCCCGAGGAGGCCACAGGGCTGAAACGGTGGCAAAAGAGCCCAAAACTGCCCTGAAAACGGGGGAAAGCCGCCCCTGAGGAGCCCGCAAGGGACAAACCACCCCAAAACGGCCCCGAAAATGGGATAAAGTAGCCCCCGAGCAGCCCACAGGGCTGAAATTGCAGTGAAAGATCCCCAAACAGCCCCCAAAACAGGATGAAGCAGCCCCCGAGGAGCCCGTGGGGCTGAAACAGTGGCCAAAGAGCCCAAAACCACACTGAAAACGGGATGAAACGGCCCCCAAGGAGGCTGTGGTGGAATTGGGACCCCAAAACAGGATAAAGCAACCAAGGGACTGATAACCCCAAAACCACCCCAAAAATGGGAGGAAGGGGCCCCCCGAGGAGGCTGCGAGGGACAAATGACCCTAAAACCACCCCAAAAACAGGATGAATGGGTCCCTGAGACCAACAATCCCCAGACAGCACCCAAAAACAGGATGAAACCATCCCCGAGGAATCCACAGGGCTGAAACGGTGGCCAAAAAGCCCAAAACAGCCCCAAAACAGGATGAAGCAGCCCCTGAGGAACCAACAACCCCAGAACAGCCCCCAAAATGGGATGAAGGAGCCCCTGAGGAACCAACAACCCCCTAAACCACCCCAAAAACAGGATGAGGGAGCCCCTGAAAGACCAACAACCCCAAAACAGCCCCCAAAACAGGACGAAGCCGCCCCCGAGGGACCGACGACCCCAAAACCGCCCCCAAAACCTCGGGGGAGGGTGGAGGGGGGGGAAGCCRCCGGGGTTACCTGCGCCCCGTCCCCTTCGCAAGGTGTACGGCRGCGCCGCAGTGAGCCTTGCCGAGCTACCCGGGACAGGAGGAGGAGGAGGAGGAAGGCACCCACCGGATGTGCCGCTGGCGGATGAGCACCCGCGCGTGGTGGATGGACTTGGCCAGGCCCAGCTTGAAGACCTGCGTCTGCAGGCGCCGCTCCAGGAAGTCCTCGATCTTCAGCCCCAGGATGTAGTCGAGCTTCATCTTGCCCTCGTCCAGCACCCCGATGCGCACCAGGCGCCGCAGCAGCGCGTTGCCTGCGGCGGGGGGGGGGGGCAGGAAAAAGGGGCGTTACGGGGGGGTGAACCCCCAAAAAAGGGCCCCCCCCAGCGCAGGGAGGGGGCGGCCGCTCACCCTCAAAGAGGCGCCGCGGGTCCTTCTCATCCAGCGTCAGCAGCTCCCGAGCCGCCTTGCGGATCTTGGCCAGGGTGAACTTCACCCTCCAGACTTCCCGCTTGTTCCTCAGACCATATTCGCCTGTTGGGGGGGGGAGCAAGGGGGGTCAGCGAGGCAGTTTGGATCCCCCCCCCCAAATCCGTGGGGTGGTTTGGGGGGGGTCGTTGAGGGGCCTCAGAGCCCCCCCCGGCCGCGCGGCGGAGCCCGGACTCACCGATGAGCTTCAGCTCCTGGTCGAGCCGGGACTTCTCGAAGGGGCGCCGCGGGGTGACGTAGGTTTTCCGGCAGACCCAGCTCCGGGCGACCGGCATGGTGGCCGAGGGGGCCTGAGATATTTGGGGGGGGGGGGCGGTTATGAGGGATGGATCTCCCTCAAAAAGCGGTTGGGCATCCTCCCCTCGCTCTCAGCATCTACCCCACGTTTGCCAGACAACCCCAAATAGACTCCAAGGGGGCTCTGACCCCCCAGGGGGGTCCAGGCACCCCCAAACCGAGCCCAAAGGGGCTCCAGCCCTCCCCGGGGGGGTCCAGGCACCCCCAAACCGAGCCAAGGGGGCTCCGACCCCCCCGGGGGGGGTCCAGGCACCCCAAACAAGTCTCAAGGCAATGTCAAGGGCTCAGTCCAGCGGGGGGGGGGCTAAAAGCGACCCCAGGACAACGCCGGGGGCTCTGCCCCCCCCGGGGGGGGGTCCCGGTCACCCCCAAACTGAGCCCCCCCCCTCCGCAGGGACACCACATGGCGCCAAACGCCTCCTGCGCATGCGCTGCGGGCCCCGAGCGGCTCCGCGGGCGGGGGCACCCCAGCCCCCTCACGGCCCGGGCCGGGCCGCACCGCCCGCCCCGCCGCTCCCCCGCCACCGGCCCGGTCTCCGCCGCCCGGCTGGGGCTCCGGGCCTCTCCCAGCCTCGCCGCCCGCCCCGCCAGGCCCCGCCGGGCCTCACCTCGCTGCCCCAGCAGTGGCGCAAAAGGAGGAGGGTGGCTGCCAGCGGCGCTTTATATAGGGCGGCGGGCAGGGCCCCGCCCACCGCGGCGGCAGCCAACGGTGGCGCAGCACGCGCAGCGCGCCGGCCAATGGGAGCGAGCGGCGCCGCTGGCCAATGGCCGGGCGCGCCCGGAGGAGCATCGAGTGGGTAGAGCGGCCTCAAGGAGGGCGGCGCCATTGTTCTGGGAGGGAGGGGCGCGGGCGTGGGGGTGCTCGGAGCCGGGGTGCTCGGCGCTGCACGGCCGCGGCGCATCCCGGTGCCGTCGCCGTCGCATGTGTGCGCACATGTGTGTCCCACGCGTGCGTRCTCCACGCGTGTCCCCTCCCGCGCGGGCACGGATGTCCCCGCGTGTCCCCGCGCCGTGGGCATGGGTGTCTGTGGGCATACACGCGTGTTCCCGCATGTGCACACGCAGTGCCATGCATGTCCCCAGAGCGCATGTCCCTGTGCGTCTCTACGTGTGTCCACACGTGCTGCCGTGCGTGTTCCCCATATGCATGGGCATGTGTCCATGCGTGTTGCTGCGTGTCCCACGCGTGTGCCCATACATGTTGCCACATGTCCCTTGTATGTCATGCATGTCCATGTGTGTTGCTGTGCGTGTTTCTATGCATGTCACCGTGTTTTGCCTGCATGTGTCCACGTTCGTCCACGCGTGTCCCTGTGCGGCCACGCGTGCTGCTACGCGTGTCCCCACACGCGTGTCCCCCGCATCTGTGGCCCTGCGTGTTGCCACGCATCACCCACAGCCATGTCCATCCGTGTCCCCCGCACGCGTGTCCATCCGTGTCCCTGCGTGTCCGTGTGTCCCCTGTACGCGTGTCCATGTGTCCCGGTATGCGTGGCCACGTGTGTCCCCACATACGTGTCCACGCGTGTCCCATCCGTGTGTCCACGCGTGTGTCGTCCCCCCCCCCCGCCGCGCATCCCTCCCC
>NW_020448043.1:8112-10802 GCF_003343035.1 Apteryx rowi | reverse complement strand
GCTCTAGGTCACTCAACGAGGGCTTGGGATGGCTCAAGGGGGGGTTCTAGGTCACCCAACAGCTTGGGGGGACCCAAAAGGGGCTGGGGGGGTGTCTTACAGGCATTCTAGGTCACCCAAGGGGGCTCGGGATGGTTCAAGGGGGGGTTCTAGGTCACCCAACGGTTTGGGGAGACCCTATGGGTGCTTGAGGGCAGCCAACCGGGGCTTGGGGGGGGTCTTCTGGGTGTTCTCRGTCCCTCAGCGAGGACTTGGGATGGTTCAAGGGAGGGTTCTAGGTCACCCAACAGTTCAAGGGGATCCTATGGGTCCTCTAGGTCATCCAGTGGGTGCTCAGGGTGGGGCTCTATGGGGCTGTAGGTCACCCAACAGCTCAGGGGGACCCCATGGGCATTCAAGGCCCCCCAATGGGGGCTGGGAGGGGGCTATGGGTGTTCTTGGTCACTCAATGAGGCCTTGGGATGGTTCAAGGAATGTTCTAGATCACCCAACAGCTCAAGAGAATCCTATGGGTGCTTGCAGGCACCCAACAGGGCCTTGGGGAAGGGTCCTATGGGCCTTCCAGGTCACCCAAGGGGGGAGTGGGATGGTTCAAGGAGGGTTCTAGGTCACCCAACAGCTCAGGGGGATGCTGGGACAGTGGGGGTCCCTGGCTCTCACCGGCTCTCCGGGCGGGGGGGTCCCAGGAGTTCGAGAACCCGGACGGCGAGGAGGACTCGGGGGAGTTCACACCGCCCGCCGAGGAGACCTCGTCCTCCCAGTCGCTGCCCGAGGTCTACGTCCTGCCCCTGGCGGAGGTGGGCCCCCCGCCCCCCGGCCCCCCGCCCCCCCAAGCTGGTAAGGGGCACCTGGTGGGGGGGGGCACTGCGGGGACTCCGGGGGGGCTCGAGGGCACCCAATGGGGGCCCAGGAGGGGGGGATGAGCATTCTAGGTCACCCAATGGGCTCTTGGGCTGGTTCAAGGAAGGGCTTCTAGGTCACCCCACAGCTCAAGGGGACCTTATAGGCCCTCTAGGTCATCCAGAGGGTGCTCAGGGTGGGGTTCTAGGTCACCCAACAGCTCAGGGAGACCCCATCGGTGCAAGGGCACCCAATGGGGCCTTGGGGGGACCCTATGGGTGTTCTTGGTCACCCAACAGGAGCCCATGGAGATCCTGTGGGTGCTCAAGGGCACCCGGCGTGTCCTCAGGAGGACCCTATGGGCACCTGAGGGCACCCAACGGGCAGCCGGTGGGACCCCATGGGTGCTCTAGGTCACTCAACACCACTGGGTGGTCCCATAGGAGGTCTTTGCCACCCGTGGGTCCTCTGCACGGCCCACATGCCCCACTGGGTGTGCGCACTTACCCCACGGGTGTCCTCGGCGGCCGTGCGGGTGCTCTTGGCGGCCCAAAGGTGCTCGAGGGGGTCCCATGGGTGCTCTCGGGCACCCCTTGGGTGAGGGAGGCGGCCGTGGATGCGTTCTAGGTGACCCAAGAAGGTTCTAGGTGCCTCAGTGGTGCTCGCGGGTCCCTCGCGTCAGCCGGGATGGAGCACCCGCTGCCCCGGGGTCATTCTCCGGGTGTCCAGGGGCGACTCTGAGTCACTCGGGGGGGGGTGCCAGGTCCCCCAAGTGGGGCAGGCCTGGGTGGGCACCCACCGTTCCCCCCACCTCGGGGAGACGCGAAACTAGGCCAGGCGCACGCRGCCCAGAAATGTCACGGAGCAAAGGGGCGACGAGGCGGCAATGCGGGCGCTTGCTGGCAGCTCCGGCATGCGGGCGACGTGTTGGGGGGCTCTAGGTCACCCAACAGGCCCGGGTCAATCATCCTGGCATGGGTGGGGGCCTCTAGGTCACCCAGTGGGCCCAGCTCCATCACCCTGGCATGGGGGTGAGGGGTTCTAGGTAACCCAGTGGGCCCAGCTCCATCATCTTGGCGTGCATGGGGGGCTCTAGGTCACGCAAGAGGCCCAGCTCTATCACCCTAGCATGGGTGGGGGGGTTCTAGGTCACCCAATAACCCCAGCTCCACTGCCCTGCCACGGGGGTGAGGGGTTCTAGGTCACCCAATGAGTCTGGTGCCATTGCCCCAGCACGGTGGATTCTAGGTCGCTCAATGGGCCCAGCTCCACAGTCTTGACGCGGAGCACGTGCTAGGTCCCCCAACAGGCCCAGCCCCATAACCCCAGAGCGGCAGGTTCTAGGTCACCCAAGGGCCCCGGCTCCATCACCCCAGCACGGGGGGCGGTTCTAGGTGCCCCAACAGCGAAGGGGCAGCTCCCCACCACATGGGGAGCTGGGGGGACGGAGCCGGGGGGCCACACCGACCCCGAACCCCATTCCCAACCCCGACCCCGTTCCAGACCCGGCAAAACCCCTGGGGCTGAGCCGGCAGCACCTGAGCTACCTGCAGGAGATCGGCAACGGCTGGTTCGGGAAGGTGAGCGCCGGGGGGGGCCGGAGGGGGGTGGGGGGGGCCGGACGCCCCCTCACCCCCACCCCACACCCCCAGGTCATCCTCGGGGAGCTCCTGGCCGACGTGAGCCCGGCGCCGGTGGTGGTGAAGGAGCTGCGGGCCAGCGCCGGCCCCCTGGAGCAGAGGAAGTTCCTGGCCGAGGCGCAGCCCTACCGGTAACGGGGAGCGGGGGGCCCAGGCGTCCGGGCGGGTTCCCCCTCGCCGTGCGCAGGGGGCCCAGGCGTCCGGGGCTGA
>NW_020448043.1:3564-6373 GCF_003343035.1 Apteryx rowi | reverse complement strand
TTAAAGGGCCCCCGGACGCCTGGGCCCCTCACACGAGGGGCTTTGGGGGAGGGGTTTAAAGGGCCCCCGGACGCCTGGGCCCCTCACGCGAGGGGCTTTGGGGGGGGGGTTAAAGGGCCCCCGGACGCCTGGGCCCCTCACGCGAGGGGCTGGGGGGGGGTTAAAGGGCCCCCGGACGCCTGGGCCCCTCACGCGAGGGGCCGGGGGTCCCCGCAGCGACCTGGCCCTCCGCAACTGCCTGCTGACGTCGGAGCTGACGGTGCGCGTGGGGGACTACGGGCTGTCGCACAACAACTACCGGGTGAGGGGGACGCGGGGACGGGGGGACACGGACGGGATGGAGGGGACACGGGGATGGGACAGGATGGAGGGGACATGGAGACATGGATGGGATGGAGGGGACATGGGGACGGGGCCAGGGACCAGGGGAGATGGAGGGACATGGGGACAGGGACAAGGACCGGACAGGATGGAGGGGACATGGAGACATGGATGGGATGGAGGGGACATGGGGATGGGGATGGGATGGGATGGTGGGGACATGGGGATGGGGCCAGGGACCAGGGGAGATGGAGGGACATGGGGACGGGGACAAGGACTGGATGGGATGGAGAAGACATGGGGACATGGACAGGATGGGGACGACATGGGGACAGGGATGGGATGGAGAGGACATGGGGATGGGGACAAGGACTGGACGGGATGGAGGGGACATGGGGACGCGGACAGGATGGAGAGGACACGGGGACGGGAACGTGATGGGATTGGGGGGACACAGGGATGGGGACAGGGACCAGAGGGGTTGGAGGGACATGGGGACAGGGACAAGGACCAGACAGGATGGAGGAGACATGGGGATGGGATGGAATGGGATGGAGGGGACACGGGGACGGGGACAGGGACCGGAAGGCGTGGGGGGGGGGACATGGATGGGCCGGGGGTTCCCGCGGGGTGACGCCACCCCCCAGGAGGACTACTACGTCACCCCCGACCGGCTGTGGATCCCCCTGCGCTGGGTGGCCCCGGAGCTGCTGGAGGAGACGCACGGGACCCTCTCCGTGGTGGACCAGAGCAAGGAGAGCAACGTCTGGTGAGCCCGGCGCGGGGACGGCGCCACCGGCCGCCCCGGCGCGCTGTCGCCACGTCCCGCTGCGGCGGTGTTGCACGGCCCCACTGCGGCGGTGTTGCGATGCCCTGGGGTCGTGGTGTCCTGGTCCCACGGGGTCCCAGGGTGATGGTGTCCCAGTGTCACGCTGTTGCCATGCCCTCGTGTCGTGGTGTCCTGGTCCCATGGTGTCCCAGTGCGATGGTGTCCCAGTGTCACGGTGTTGCCGTGCCCTCGTGTCGTGGTGTCCTGGTCCCACGGTGTTACAGTGTTGCCATGCCCTGGTGTCATGGTGTCCCGGTCCCACGGTGTTGCCATGCCCTGCTGCTGCGGTGTCCCAGTGCGGCGGCGTCCCAGTGTCACGGTGTTGCCGTGCCCTGGTGTCATGGTGCCCCGGTCCCACGGTGTCCCGGTGTTGCCACGCCCCGGTGCTGCGGTGTCCTGCCGCGGTGGCGTCCTGGCGCCGCGGTGCCTCAGCGTCCCGGCGTAGCCGCGTCCCGCCGCGACGGGGTCCCCGGCCGCGACGGTGCCGCGACGGTGCCGCGACGCCCGGCAGGTCGCTGGGGGTGACGCTGTGGGAGCTGTTCGAGTTCGGCAGCCAGCCCTACCGGCACCTCTCCGACGAGGAGGTCCTGGCCTACGTGCTGCGGGAGCGGCAGATGACCCTGGCCAAGCCCCGCCTCAAGCTGCCCCACTCCGACTACTGGTGAGCCCCCCGCCGCCTGTACCCCGCCGCCTGTACCCCCCCCGGGTGTCCCCTCCACCAGCTCGCTCTCCCTCGACGGGGGTAGCTTGTGCCATCCTCGCCCCCATCCCTCCGGCTGTAGTCTCTCGGCTGTTCTTACCCTGTCCCTCCAGCTGTAGTCTCCCGGCTGTCCCGCCATCCCTCCGGGTGCAGTCTCCCAGCTGTAGTCTCCCAGCCATCCTCACTCCACCCATCTGGTTGTAGTCTCCTGGCTGCAGTCTCCTGGCCATCCTTCCACCATCCCCATGGCTGTAGTCCCCCGGCCGTCCTTCCACCATCCCTCCAACTGTAGTCTCCCAGGTGTTCTTACCCTGTTCCTCTGGCTGTAGTCTCCCAGCCTTCCTTCCACCATCCCTCTGGCTGTAGTCCCCCAGCTGTCCTCATCCCATCCATGCAGCTGTAGTCCCCCAGTCGTCCTTCCACCATCCCTCCGGCTGTAGCCCCCTGGCTGTAGCCCCCCCAGCCGTCCTCACCCCATCCCCTCCGGCTGTAGCACCCCGGCTGTAGCCCCCTGGCCATCCTTCCACCATCCCTCCAGCTGTAGCCCCCTGGCTGTAGCCCCCCCAGCCATCCTCGCCCCATCCCTCCGGCTGTAGCCCTCCGGCTGTAGCCCTCCGGCTGTAGCACCCCGGCCATCCTTCCACCATCCCTCCAGCTGTAGCCCCCTGGCCGCAGCCCCCCAGCCATCCTCGCCCCATCCCTCCGGCTGCAGCCCTCCGGCTGTAGCCCCCCGGTCATCCTTCCACCATCCCTCCGGCCGCAGCCCCCCGGCCGTAGCCCCCCGGTCATCCCTGCACCATCCCCGCGGCCGCAGCCCCCCCCCCATCCTTCGCCGTTCCCTCCGGCTGTAGCCCTCCGGCTGTAGCACCCCGGCCATCCTTCCACCATCCCTCCGGCTGTAGCCCCCCGGCCGTAGCCCCCCGGCCGTCCCCGTCCCACCTGCGCGGCCGCGGCCCCCC
>NW_020448043.1:0-1108 GCF_003343035.1 Apteryx rowi | reverse complement strand
CCGAGGAGGAGAGGGTGGCCCTGGTGGCCGGGGCCCTCGGGGACGGTCCCGGGGCCACCCCCCGGCCACCCGGGGCCACCCAGGGCTGCTGGCCACGGGGGGACCCGGAGAGGTGCCAAGAGACGTCCCCAAAGGGGACCCAAGGGAGATGCCAAGAAGCGTCCCCCAAGGGATCCCCAGAGACGTCCCCAACGGGGTCCCCAGAGAGGTGCCACGAGATGTCCCCCAAGGGATCCCCGGAGATGTCCCCAGAGAGGTGCCAAGAGAGGTGCCACGGGACGTCCCCAAAGAAGTGCCAAGGGACGTCCCCAAAGGGGTCCCCAGAGAGGTGCCAAGAGAYGTCCCCAGAGGGACCCTTAGAGATGTCCCCAAAGGGGTCCCCGGAGAGGTGCCAACAGACGTCCCCAAAGGGGTCCCCAAAGAGGTGCCAAGGCAGGTCCCTGAAGGGATCTCCAGAGATGTCCCCAAAGGGGTCCCCAAAGGGGTCCCAGGAGAGGTGCCAACAGACGTCCCCAAAGGGATCCCAGGAGAGGTGCCAAGAGATGTCCCCAGAGGGACCCTTAGAGATGTCCCCAAAGGGGTCCCAGGAGAGGTGCCAAGAGGTGTCCCCGAAGGGGTCCTCAGAGACGTGTCCGCAGGGGTCCCCAAAGGGGTCCCCGAAGAGGTGCCAAGAGACGTCCCCAAAGGGGTCCTTGGGGAGGTGCCCAGAAGGGGACCCCAAACGGTGTCCCAAGAGGTCCCCAGAGAAGCCACCCAAGAGGACCCCCAAAGGGGCTCCAAGGAGGTGCCCAGAGATGTCCCCGAAGGGGTCCCCAGCCAAGTCCCCAAAGGGGTCCCCAAAGAGGTGCCCGGAGAAGTCCCTGAAAGGGTCCCCAAGGAGGTGCCTGCAGATGTCACCAAAGGGGTCCCCAAAGAAATGCCAAGAGATGTCCCCGAAGGGATCCCCAAGGAGATGTTCAGCCAGGTCCCCAAAGGGGTCCCCAAAGAGGTGCCCGGAGATGTCCCCAAAGGGGTCCCCACGGAAACGCCAAGAGATATCTCCAAAGAGGTCCCCAAGGAGATGTCAGGAAATGTCCCCAAAGGGGTCCCCACGGAAATG
This sequence comes from Apteryx rowi, assembly GCF_003343035.1. NCBI lineage: Eukaryota > Metazoa > Chordata > Aves > Apterygiformes > Apterygidae > Apteryx > Apteryx rowi. Next base: position 9 of record NW_020448043.1, on the reverse strand, counting down.
CCAAGAGAT
>NW_020448042.1:0-17075 GCF_003343035.1 Apteryx rowi | reverse complement strand
GCAGCAGTCAGAAATGGTTTTTAGGGTTTGTTTTTTCCTAATAAAATTGAGAAGAGCATCTATAATCATTGATGACAGCGAAGCAGGATTATGCTAGGCACCGAGTAACAAAGCTTTGCCCCACGTACGTACCGTCTTCCAGGGGCAGCTTTAGTTTCCGTTTAGCAGGCCAAGCATACCGGCATACCGGGAATGCTTATTTCCTTCCACACCCATCATGCAAACGCTCACGTAGGCATACTAGGACTGTCCTTCCTTCAAAGCTGTTTTTTATCTCTACTCCTTTAGAGCTCAGTCCAGCACTGAAACACACGTAATCCCGATTTCACTGTGGTGAAATAACAGGAACACTCGTGAGTAATTTAAAGAAGCGCTTGTATGCTTTGCCAGAGGAGTCCCTTTGTGAGGACTGATTTCTCACTGACCACTCTGCATCTGGCTGTGCCTGTTTTCCACATTGGATGTGGAGCCCCTTGGTCATACATCTTCTCTCTTCTGTTTGTAGGCTTGTGTAATAGATACCGAAATATTTTTCTTTTACCTAGGGAAAGGAGGAACACTGATTTTTCTTGAGTTTCTTTATTTGACTCTCAGTTCCATGCCGTATGAAAATGACGCTGCAGTGAATCATTTTCTCTGTAAAGCGGATTAAAAGAAACACGGGAAAAGCTTCCCAGCCCTGTTAATGCATCTCCTACGTGGTTATCAGTCTGCATGGAGCAAATCATTTTGCTAAATATTGCGGAAGGGCGTGTTAATTACACTGACTTACAGAGCTGTGATTTTTTCTGATCAGGCAAATACAAAAGATGATTCTTAAGCCTTTAACTATATAATCCAGCAGGTTCTAAAACAGAGCAGTCTTTAGMGGTCTCTTATGTGTACTCTGGCCTCCTTTTGAATATGATCAAAACCACCTACCCTTCCCTTTATTGTTTATTGTTTATTGGTTTTCTTGCACGACAAGCATCTCAGTGCAGTCCCTGTCTCTGGGCTGTCTGCTGCACGGTTACTTGATCAACATTAGCGATGCCTACCAGACGTTAGGGTTGATTTGGAATTTAGGAAAACAATGGCTGAATCTCTCGCGTGGAGAAGCCCCAAGAATAAGTTGTAGCTGTTCAGCTACGTGTTTGAACTAACCTCAGCACGGCCCTTAGCTGATGGGCTTTTTATGCCACTTCCACAGACACTGAGAGAAGGTTTCCATTAACCCGTAACTTGCACGAGCTAATGCAGAGAGGAGCAATAAAAGCTGGTTTTTGTGAAGGGGCCTCTTTTTTGTAAATGTGATGCCTTTTCTTCAAAAGTGTGAGCGCTCCTCCTGCTTGTATGTATTTTGTCTGGATCTTGTATCTTTGGTTTTGTTCCTTTCCTCCTTCAAGCTACTTATTTCTTCCTGCYGTTTTCTTCAGGCTTCCTATGCCCGGTGCCTCTCTCACTCACTTCCCTTTCCTTCTGCTCCTGTTCCTGTTACTGCCCCCACGACTTCTTGAATTTGCTTGTATCTTTGAGCGAAGGAATTACTCAGCCAGTTTTCACAACTGGCTTGCTAAGAGTTTTCCTCGTTTAAGCTGTTTTATTGCTGTGGCAAAGTCACAACTACTTGGAAGCTTACGTTGCTCAGACGGCAGCCAAGAGGGGAAACCTGGTGACRTGGTGCTGTACTGCAGGACTGCAACAAGGTGCATTGGACAGTCAGGCTGGTGCTGGAAATACGCCTTGTTCTTAAGGGATCAAACTGCTTTGTGTGTTTTTATTTTCTAGAGGCCGGCATTTAATCTGTTGGCTTGGGACTTTGCGGGTTAGCTTTGTAAGATTGTTTTCTGTTGCTGGAGTTGGAAAGCACCGATTTGTTGCACACAGCGGACACAAAGGTGCTGAGTGCAGCACTTTTCTGCACTTGGATGCTGCTTTTTCCAGCATCCAGGTCTTGAGAACTTGCTTTTCACTTGGGCGTTCTCTTGCTTGGACTAAGCCCCACAGTATTTCGGTGAGGTGGTTGCAGGAGGCATTGTGCCCACCTGAGAAATCAACCGCTGAGCCAGAGGGGAATTCATGACCTTTGCCACGACTGGAGATTAAGGTAATGGCAGAGCACATGGGAAGCCAGGCAAGGGGTTCGGGTACGAAGCACCGGAGCCTGGTGCCCGTTGAGATGCCCCGGGTTACCCTGTGTGGGCTCCTGCTGCTCCCTCAGAAGGGCATGGGTCTCCTGTAGATCTTATGTCACATCTGCCTGCTTTGCCTGGGAGGTTGGTTGCTCTGTGATGCCTAAAACGGCAGCAGCTGCCTGTGTTTAGGCCCCAGCATCTGGCTGCGGAGACAATGAAACTCTTACGTGGCACGTATGTCCAAACTGCATGGAAGTTCTGGTGGTCGTGTTAACTTTGCTTTGAGCTGCCTGGCAGAGCTGTCTGTCTTGTGTCCTTCCAAAGGGGTAGACGAGGCAGTTTGTGCAGGAGGGCAGTGCTGCTGGCATGGAAAGAGAAGCGGTGCGTGTGGCCTGTGGAGCCTTTGCTTTGGGCAGGGGCAGCAACCAGGAGAAGAGATCGGATGAGAGGAGAGAACGGTGTCGGAGGAGAAAGTTTAGACGAAAGGAAGACAGAGGTGTGGGGGACGAGACATTATGAACGATGAGGAGAGGCAGAGAGGAGTAGAGGAAAGAATGAGGTAGGGAGCACGGGTCCARAGGGCAGAGAGCGTTTAATGAGATGSAAAATTGAGGAAGTCGTGGGGGCAGTAAGGGGAACAGGAGCGGAGGGAAAGGGGAGTGAGCGAGAGAGGCACTGGGCATAGGAAGCCTGAAGAAAATGGCAGGAAGAAATAAGCAGCCTGAAGGAGGAAAGGGACAAAGCCAAATTTGTTTGTGGGCATCCCTGTTCAGTGACTTGATCTGAGGGGCTGAAGGGATCATCCTGATTTGGTTTGGAAAGGGTATGACAAATGAGGCATCAGATACAGCGTACACAAAGAAGAGAAAACATTCTCACCCCAGAGGGGGCCTGGAACGTGACTGTTTGGTCTCTTCTGGTAGGTTGCACTCCGGTGTGGATTTCAGCTGGGAGAAGATCAACGAGCGGGTGCGGAGTCTCCTCACCTCAGCACAGGCCAAGCAGCGGCTTTCCTCTGTGAGTGTTAGTATGGCAGTTCAAGAGCCACTGGTGATGATGTGACAGTGTCTCCTAGTTCCAGCATGTCAGGATCGTGGCCCATCTGTCTACCAGTCTACCCTTGGCCCGTAAATGTGCCGGTTCAGTTTTGGGTAGCCAGTTACTTACCTCACAAGGTCTGGCCCAGTCTGGACTAAGGAGTGCTCCCTTGCCTCTGAGTGCCACAGACAAGAGGTCGGAAGGGAAGTTCTGGATTCCCACTYGCGAATGAGCACAGCGTGGCACCTGTGGCACTAGAAGGAAGGGGATGGAGCACATGAACACAATGTAGAGTGAAAAACAAAACAGTTTTTGGATTGCCACGCTGTAGTAAATTGGCAGGAGGAACTAACAACTGCAAAAGACTTCTGAAACGAGGAAGATAGCTACTGAAGCACAAAAGCTTTTTGGACTGATCCCGCTGTGGTTAACTTTGAATGGCATTTGGGACCTCAGAAATGAGCAACTCACCAGCTGTTTCTGCAGGAGCCCACTAGATACTGTTACTGACAAAAGAACTGCTGAATGATAGTAACTGCGCTCTTCTTGCTCTCTTTTTCCAGCCGAGGTAGTAATAGTTGGTCCGTCAAGACATTTCCTTTCCCTACAAACCATGTGTCTCTCTTGCCCCGTCTTCCCAAATGGCTACTACAGCACCCCTGCCGCTCCAGCATGGACGTACACAAGGCTTTTTCACTCTGCCGTTGATTTCAGAATCAGTGACAAATCCAAGCCTAAGATACTTACTTCACACGCAAGGGAAGGGCTATAAATCTGAATCACTGATGCTCCCTCCCTCTTCTGCCAAGGATGTGAATGGGAATGGCCCGCCTCAGGCAACAKCAGGGGCCTTTCTGACTGTAAAGCAGCCTGAACAAAACGACTGTAATAATTAGGAGTTAGAAGATAGGCGATCTTGCATGCGTCAGGCTTTCAGGATAAGGCCCTTCATTTCCCTGAGATAATTTGCAATTGTTTTGCTAATTGGTAGCATCTGCTCATGGCTTGGAATTATGCAGACATCTGCAGTCTCCCTTAGCCTTGCACTAACCTGAAGGAACCACCCTAGAGGAAAGAAAGAAGGGGAACATATGAAAGAGGATGAATTAGTCAGTGTTGCTAGCCCAGTGCGAGGTTCAGAAATGACATTAACGTTTCCTTTGACTTTCTAGGTCTGCAGACTGTTTATTTGCTACACCTGGCAATTGCCACATAGGCATGTGGCTCCCAGCTCCCTGCCTAGCTACAAGTGAAAGGGTTTGAAGAGATAGGGTTAGATGCTTCAACCCGAGGAAAGTTACACAGTCAAGAAACAGGCTCTCAAGTGATACTTCCCACAGCTTTTTGTTTCAGCACCTGGAGCGGCATTTCTTAATCTGTTTACCTCCTTAGGTAGAGCAGTGGGAAAACTCAATATCCAATCATAAGCTTGTTTAGCAAGAATTGGAGGCTGCGAGGAGGTGGAAAACTGCGCAACAGTTACTTCAGCCACAGCAGCAGGAATGCGTTTCCAGTAATACGCTGTGCTTACTGTCGTAGGCATTTAGCTTGCCTTCTCAACTGGAAGCCCTAGTTCTTCACTTAGCAACACTATGTGCCAATCCTCTTAAGAAAGTAAGAGTTTATTTTCACTCTCAACTATGAAACACAAGAGYGACAGCAACAAAAACTGCCAACCTGCTATTAGAAAAAGGTACCTGCGAAAGACAGAGAATAATTCTGCTTTGCACCAGGCGAAGCAGTTGTTTGTCTAATTGTTAGCAGTGATAGCAATTGCAGTTTTCTTATCTTCACCATGTATCTCACCTCAAACACCAAAGGTCAATGTTCTTGATGAAATCATACAGCTTTTTTTTTTTCCACCAGCACTGATCTTTTCTGATGAGGAAGTCCATTTTCCACATTCACCCTAAGCAGATTAATACTTTCTTTAGTTCTATCTACTTTAGTGGATTTTATGTAGGGATGAATTTGATCTTGAAAATTGCCCTGTCACATATGAAGAACACAGAGGAGTATTTTTCTAGGTTGTCCTCTGTCCTCTGACTCTCGGCTTCCCTTGGGAATGTTGATTTCAACTTACTTGAGTACCTAAAACACTTTTCTGATCATAAAAAGTTTGCAATAACAAAGAGTCCCATTGTTTTCAATGTAGCTCATTTATTAGTCTAGTTTATTGTATATTAGATATTTTTTGTCACAACCTTTAGATGGAGACAGAGTTCCAGTGAATGTCTTGTCTTTGGCATTACTTGCACTATCTGCTTAAATGAATTTTAATACTAAGGCATTCCAGCTGTTGAGAAGACTATAAGGGACAGAGCACAGTGTCTGTTGCCCTGAACAGATTTAACTCTTTTGGAAAGAAGTGAAAGGTTGACATTGGACTAGATACTTTTATTGGTTCTTCTCAGGCACTGAAGTTAACTTGAGGTGCTTTTTATAGGGAGCTACTAAGAATGAAATTGATGATGTCCTTGAAAGAAGGTCTGTCTCTTTAAGGAATTCCCGGCCTAATGACTCAGGGGAATGAAGCTATTGCTAAATAGTTATTATCAGAAAGGTAAGCAGCATAAATCTTTTTMTTTTGATATTCTGAATTTATTCCAGATCAAAGATTACAGAATCACAGAAGGGTTGAGGTTGGAAGGGACCTCTGGAGATCTTCTAGTCAAATACCCCCTGCTCAAGCAGGGTCACCTAGAGCACATTGCTCAGGATTGTGTCCAGACAGTTTTGGAATATCTCCAAGGACAGAGGCTCCTCAACCTCTCTGGGCAATTTTTTCCAGTGTTCTGTTACCCTCACAGTAAAGAARTTTTTCTTTATGTTTAGATGGACCTTCTAGTGTTTCAGTTGTGCCTGTTGCATCTCATCCTATTGCTGAGCACCCCTGAAAAGAGGCTGGCCCCATCCTCTTTCTTGGTTTCCTTTGAAAATCTCAGCCAGGAGCTTTAAAAACTCTTCAGTGGAAGATTCATAGTGAAACAGAACTAAAAATAAAACTGTAGAGTTCAGTATTGTAAAACATTATATGAGGAGTAACATTTCTTGTCAACAGCTTGACAAACTGTGAGCTAGTTGATAGTCTGTAGGAGCAGCATGTGTAGTATTTTATGTTCATAAAGTTATTCAAAGGCTGTATAATCCAATAGGAATGAACAACAGAATGGCTTACAGCCCCAGATTGCGTTACACTGATGAAAGGATCTAGGTTTCTTATTTTTAAAACACATCCTCGATGTATCTGACGATGGTAACATTTTAAAATATTCATCAAGTTCTGAGGAATATAAAAGGTCAAGACAGCTGACAGCTACTGGAGCATTCTTAAACTTTTTAGGAGGTGCCAGGTGGCTGCTGTCTCTGACTAAAATAGTCTTACCTTTTTATAATATGTTTCATTCCCGACCCCTTTAGGAACTCTGTTCATGAGTGGAAATGCAGCAGAAAATACTAGTGAGTTTTGGGCACTCTTCTAAGTGTGATATGGACTAATTTAGGAAGTCAGACAGTGAAAAGTGCAAAAAGAGGGCTGAGTTGGCCAGCTTTACCAAAGCTAAATGGCAGGAAGGAACAAGAGAGAGAGGAGTGTTATATTTTGTTTCATATAATAGTGCCCAGAAATTTCTATGTCCCAAGGTTTTTCACTACTATTCTCAGTTGCTCATATTATCTCTCTCTACCCCTTTGCAGCCCAGACAAATTGCAGGTGAAGGGAATTCCTCTTTTTTCTGCATCTGTGCCATAGGGCATACATCTAGTCTTTGTCTAATGGAGTTTTTTACTAGTTTGATTTCCACTACAATTCAAAAATAATGTAGTGACATCAGCAGAACTAATGGTCATATTTATGCAAAAGGAACCAGAGCATCTTGGAGGCTACAACTGTACGATCCCTGTTTTGTGTGAATATGAAACATCTAAAAGCTACTGGCTTTAAGGTCTGCTTTATCCTACCTGACTCAATGCTTTTCCACCAGCCATTATCTGTTGAGTTGCCCCTACAAGGCTCTGTGGTCCAAGGTACAAAGTGGATCTGCAGAAAGATAGTAAAGTCTTGACCATTTGCTTACACAATTGCTTAAGTGGTGTCCTGAATAGTGTGGTGATATGCGTAACATGCTTGCCACATGACCAATTCCTCACATGGTTTCTCTTGGAAACAAAGAGTCTGGACTGTGTTCTGAGCTGCTGGATCCTCTCTGCCTGGTCAGGTTGAGATGGCTGACATGAGGTAACACAGAGTATGAAGAAACAGTGAGCTATGTCATACGGTCCTCACTTATGCAAAACTCACTTAAAACTCAGTGGGAATGTCATTTTACTAAGGCCACAGGATTAGTTGTCTTCCGTTATTTTGTGACACAGTCTCTGGTAACTCTAAAAAAGCGCATCGAGATAATCTATGTTGGAGTCCTAAAACTTAATGAAAAAATATGTTTCTCAAAGGTTGTTCTTAAACAGTTTTCTCAGAGACCATAGCTCAGAAGTGTTGTTAATAAAGCACTCTTGCAGATACTCTGATTCTTGGGCAGTAAAGTTATTCTTGTTTCTGTAGGTGGGACGGCACAGTGACTCCTGGATACTGATCTGAAGAACACACTGAGACTGATGCCTCTATTCCAGCTGAGCAGTGATTTGGTTTCTTTGCTATTGTGTTATCTCTCTTTCTCAAAGCAAGACTTCTACTCTATCTGACACTGCATAAGAATGTCTGATTAAATGATTACCTGTGGGCTCAAATATAACTCTCACAGAGGTGTGAACTTACTAGCTTATTATTAATGCAAACGCAGGTCTTTGAGTCTTGTCTTTGGTCTCTACTTTCTCTAGGTTTGCACTTTTAGAATTACCACTAAAAATTTACAGTGCTGGAACTGATGATCTGAAAGGGTTATATTTCTCAATGTATGTTCATAAAAAAAGGCCCTTTACTTGCTTAATCACTTTCATGCATTTCTCCGCCTCCTTGAAAAAAGCTACCTGAAGTGGATCTTTAATACATATACTTCAAACAGCCCTTTAATAAAATATTTCGAATAATTGAGAAATATACAGGAATTTATTTTAAATGACTTAATAAAATCTTTTAGCTTTTAACTTAATTAAATGTAAAATTTTCTGGGAAAACACCAGTTATGCTGTCATATAAGAACAAAATTTCAGAGTAACAGGGGCTTGCCACAAAGAAAATATACACAAACATATGTCCTATGCAGACATCGGAAAGAAGTCCTTGAGCTTTGGAGGGGAAATTCATGCTGAAAGTGTAGAAAACAGTACTGGCTCTGCCAGGGTCTTGGTCTGGCAAAGTCTAGCTTTTTGCAGTGAGTGGTACCTGTTGATGTGGACCCACCAGCATGTCCTGCAAGAGCTGATGCCATGCTGAACCAGAGGACGGCTGTGAAACACCCAAGCTGCTGCTGGGCAGCTAACACCAGTCACAGAAGCTGGTGAGTGTGGTATTGCACTGGCATAGCTACAGTGTTTTCAAATCTCAGCTCAAATCTTCCTGCATGGTGGTGTTCTGGTTCAGATGAAAGTTTTCTAGATGAAGGAGCTTCCAAGCTGCTTCATGTAGACATTCTTCTTGGTTATGTGTCGTGTGAAAGGGAGCATTCCACATTATGTTTCTTTAAAAAGGCTGGGGAGCTTCACTGGAAAGAGCTGGTAGCCTAGGGCACAAGGGAAGACTTCTGGCAGGAGCAGAAAGCAGATCTCTGGGGTGACAGAAATAAACTTCCTGTGGACCTGGGATTGCTGCAATGCAGCCATTCAGTTGACGGAAATCAAGCAGGCAAGCAAGGACTTGTCATGGAAGGACAAAGTGTTCAAGGGGAGGGCTATTTATAAGTTATTTCATTTCCATTCTGTTCTACCTAGTCATTTTGAATTTTCCAAATCTGAAAAAATGAATGATCCTAGCTTCTTTTTAGATAAAACCTGCCTTTTTTGGTTTAAAAGCCTCTGAGTTCATTACAAGGAAAAAGTCTGTTTCAAAACTCTGCCTGTTTTGGAGTCTGTACACATATCCACAGTATGTAGATCTAATGACAACTTTATTTCTGCAGACTTAGAGCTTGAATTACAGACTCTTTGTTTGACTACTGTAACACGTATATGAATTTACTTTACTGACTTTATTAGCACAAGTAAATTCTGTGAGTCTAGCTAAGCCAGGAGGAAGTGAAGGGAGACTGCTACAGTCTAACTACCAAAAAGCCCATAAAAATACATAGGTAAAATAAGAGTGTGTTTGCAATTTCCCATTAATCTCAAAAAGAATCTGCAGTGCTACCTTCTGCCAACATGGAAGTAAATAAGGAAATAAATTAGCAATATTCTTCTAGGAATCACTCCCATACACAAATGAGCATGTATTATTATTTTCCTTGGGTCAGATGCTAGGGTAGTCTTATTCTGAAAAAAGATGATGCTCACATTCCCTGGTTACAGTTCGTCAAAAATAAGAGAGCTATTTTTTCATATTTTTCAGTTTGCTTCTATTTATTTCTCTTGTCTTATGGTTTCATCCTGGAGTTCTAATGGAGTGCCATCCAGTAGATCCACTGACTATTTCAGTGTCAGTCCAAGCTGGATTAGTTCTTTCTCAATAGTAATTTATTTCTTCCCTTCCTTATGCAAATAAGGGTTTGCAGATCAGTTTCTCTTTTATGCAGTCCTTATGAATGCAATATCAACACTGCAATAAGAAAAAATAAAACATCAGAGCCTCCCAAATGCATTTTATAGTTTGCTGAAGTAACAGAGTGCTAATGTGTCATCCACAGTCATCAAAACTTACTTTGTTTAGGCTATCATATACAAAGTAGATATTTTTAGATAGGCTAGCTGTTCATTAAATGTTTTACAGAAATTGAAATAAGTGTTCAAGAACTAGTCATATGTTAGAATAATGGTTTGATTTTTAAGGAATGAATTGATTACAACAGCCGTTGCTAGTAATAGCCACAGCTTAACCATTAAAGCACTGGGATGTGATAGTTTTCATATTATTTTTTTCAGTGGAAAAATCAGTATTCTGCAAGGAGAAATATGAGATAGGTCAGGGAAGCTACAATCTTCAGATCATATCTAGTTTGCAGGCAGTCCAAGTATTGGTCTTGTATCTTATGACATCTCAGAGGTGAGCAGTGGGGCTGTTGCATAATTTAATTTTCTGGCTGTAGGAAGAAACAAATTGGTAATGGTGGATGAAGCTGATTTCATCAGCTCTTCTTTAGATACAGCTGCAGGGTCATACCAGCTTTATTCAAAAATAGAACAGTAGGATTTTGAGGAGCTCATGTTTTCTGCTGAGTTGCTCCTGGACTTTTGTTGGTTCTCTAGAATAGGCAGAATGTATTTTATAGTTTCTGATTTTAACTTGCAGTTCCTAAGTCAGAAAGGCTGGTTAGACTTGGGCAAGGTGGTCTAACAGATCTGTCCTAGTGAGCCAGTAGATGTTGTCTGACCACTGTTTGAAATAGATGAACTTTCTACAACATCAGTCATTGCTACCTGTTGTCTTATCTCCACTACATAACACCAGTTAAAGAAAGCCACAGTCTTGCTGGGAGGATTCAGCTRTAGTTCTTTGGAATCAAATTAGTAAAATCTGTGAACCTTTTTTAGCTGCTCCTCCACAAACTGCATTAGTCCTTGCTTTTAGTACTGTGAGGAAGATGAGAGCTTGTATCGCCACTGTTTGTACTGTTTTTTTTTGTTTGTTTGTTTTTGTTTTTTGGAGAAAGCAAGCTGAAGAAAATCTGTCTTGTTTGTAGTGTTCTAGGAAAAGTGCTTGTCTTCCTTAAAAGATTGTCTTTGAGTTAATATTCTAATTACCCACATTAGCAACTTTGCTTCTGCAGGCTTAGGGAATGCTGCTCTTTGTCTGATCAGCTTTTCAATTTTTTTCATATTGTTAAAAGGAGATTTATGGAAATATTGCAATGGAAATTAAGTTCTATTTTGCCTCATAACTTTGTCCTGAGCTAAACTGGCCCCTTGATTTGAGTGTCAGTGTTCTCAATTGTTTACATCTTGTCTCTTCAGTTCTCAGATGTGCCAAATTTAAATATGGGTCTGATAATGTGTGAGGACAGAGCAGACTGGAGTTTTCAATGCTGTTCTGGCTGCTGAACATCTTCATCTCCTTTTGGAAAGAGAGAGAAATCCTGATTGCTCTGTCCATACTTACAATTCATGTCTCTCTTTTGAGTTTTGCACAAATTATGCAAGAAAACATGCTTTCAAATATACAAGACAGCTCAAATCCTGTCAAATATATGGTCTGTGGCACACAGTTTGATTCTGAATATTTCAAATTTATTTCTAGTCTTTAGGGAGGTCATAGGTGCCTTTTGCAGGGTAAAAAGATACACTTATTCACTACCTCCAAGTCTTGTTAGCGTTACATAGTAATGGACAAGACAAATAGGTTGTTTTTAATGTCTTATATAATTAAAAATGTTTATTATTCCACATAGAAAGCCCAAGTTTGCTTTCCCTTATTCCTCTGCAAAACAATTTGTCTTCACACATGTAATGGACTATAAGCTATACTGGATGATCCACAAGCCTCTCTGGAAAAGTGTTACAGATAAGTAACCTGTGTCTTCCTGAAACTTGACTTGCTGGTCACACATAGCATTGAAGAGTTGGTAGGCAGGAAAAGATGATCATCTCCTGGAAAACTGAATGAGCAACCTGCAGAATTTGGAATCCTCTTAATGCTGTTTATACAGAATTGCTTTAAGGTATACCTTTAAGCAAGCAGATCGCTTAGGGGATTTTGAATTAATCCATAAGATTCTTCATGGCCCTGAGGCTCTATGACTTCTCTCTGACATGTGAAATATTATAGGTTACAAAWTTTTTTTTTTTTTAATGGGAATGATAATCCTGTTCTGAGGTAAGTTTTGTGTGGTTTTAATTTAGCAATAACTATTTCATTACTGTCTCAGTAAGATATGCTCTGGATTTTCTTAGTGGTATGCATATAAGAGGGAGAAGTGAGGACTCTGTGTTCTGTTTCCAAGGATGAAATTTCCTGTGATGAAATGCTTTTAGCAAGTATGTGTGCTGCTGTCTTGTGCTTCTAAACCTTAAAACATGTTGTACAAGTCTAACAACCCATACTGGCGCCTGTCCTGTATGGACAATAAGCCCTTAGAGGTTACTAGGGGAAARTGGAGAAAGAACAGAAACAAATTGTGGGGGTTTGCTTTAAGTTAAGCAAAATGGTGTATTTTAATACAGTACCAGTGAACTGAACAGCTTTGTAATAGTGAAAGAAAAATCACTGCAGACAAAATATTTTCTTCTATAGCTAAGGAAGCCTGTCTGTGCGTGATTCCTACCTGGTCTGCTTTGTCCTAAGTACATAACAATTAACTCCTGACTTCCTCCTTCTATTGGCTTGTCAAATAGCTTTATCTTTCATTCCTTGTATTTTTGGAGGGGAAGAGAGGGGGAAAACTGGGACCATGAAGGTCCTCTTGTGAAGTCAAAAATGAYATCTGCAAAGTAAGTTTTTCAACCTTCTCATGCTTTTGAATACTTGAGTACTAGGTGAATACTTTATGTGGCTACATAAATTCCCAGGATTAATTTTGCAATGAAAGAAGAGGGAGATGACAGGAACTAGCTTTTTTCTTTTTTCCAAGAAGTGATCGTGTATCACTCACATGCTATTCTGAGTTAACTCCTCAGCAGCTTCCTTTCTTCCTGGGGATTTATCTTCTTTGTCCTTAGCTAGGTCATTGAGGCTACTTGTATAGTACTATAAACATAAAGACAAGTCGTGCGACTGCTTCAATTCTCTAACAAAAGTATACCACAGATACTAAGACTTAAAGCAGTGTCTTAGTTATAAAAAAACTTCATGATCTGGCTTTGAGGCTGGGAGCTTATAAAAGTAGGTAGAAAAACCTTTGGGCCAACATATACTTGAGGTCTGTTTAAAATGCTACTGTAACTAGCATACTGTAACTCCACAGAGTGGACTGCTGTGTTTTTTTCCATCTGTGCACTTCAGAGATTGCTAAAGAAGTCAGAATCTGTGAACTGCTTTGTATAAATTGTTTGCTTTTATTCGCACATCCGTAAGTACTTTTGATACAATCAGAAGATACCTGCATGCTGTTTCCATGAGAGAAAAGGATTATGTATCCTAAATGAAGGAATTATCTTTGTTAGAGCATGGAGTAGTCTACTGAAGCATGTGCTGCCTTTACTGGTTATATTAGAGCAGTGCAGGAGAAAATCAGTGCAGGACTTGTTCTCTTTGCTAGGTGTTGCACACCTTGATAAGTAATAAAATCCTCTCTGCCTCAGAGACCAGTCCTGCATGTGTCAGACAGAGCCTGAAGAATACTGGTGGACTGTGAAGATCCAGTGACATCAGTTCAGCAGAACACCAGAAATTAAAACTTACCACTTACCTATTTGCATAGTACTTATTTCTAACTGTATTAGGGGAATACTGTTAATATTTCTTTAGGCTGTGGTACAGAGATTCCTTAGTATAAAAGGGGTGTCAAATATAAATATGCACTTCGACTGTTTTTAGTTAATGCTTTGTTTGTTGGCATGGTTTAGCTTGGGTTGCTACAGGTTGGAGATATATATCTGTATCTCCATTTTTAAAGATTTCTCTGTTTTTTTTTATGTGATTACAGTACTCTAGCTTGGACTGATGACAATGATGGAGAGAATATTTTAGCCATTGTTTTCTATATTTAAAAGACTGCCTGACATAGTGCTGCAGAGATACTCTTTTCAGGACAGTCTGAAAAGGATGACAGCTTGCCTTCAAAATAGTATTTAAATGAAAAGTATAGTTCAGCGCTGTTCTGTTGGAGGATGGTTTAAAGAGAGTGCTCACTTCTGGTGGTTCCCTGCTTTGGATGCTGGAACTTCTCATTGCCTCAAGTTGTTTGATGTGTTGGTTCAGAACATACCTGAAGGTAATATGCAGTCGCTCATCACTCCTCAGAAAGATTTTAATGATGAGAAAACTCAAAATGATAATCAAATTATCTGCATTCTCACAGGCTCCTAATTTGTTGTGAGTTCCATTTAGGAAAGTTAGCATATGGCTTCTACATGTCTTGTGAAGCTGAAATCCTGCATAAGTATCACTATAATGAGAATCCAAACGGCCTAGATATTTTTTTCTCCTCTCTTGAGGATATTTTCATTTTTCTTTGTAAAAACAAACTTCAAAGGCCACTCACTTCCACTTCATCATTGTTTATGTTTGGGAGCCACAAAAAATAACTTCAAAATCCATTGCTCTTAGGTTACATATGTCTTTGTATCGCAAAACATATAGTTCATATCTTAGTGTAGAAATAACAAAAGACTGTCATTCAGGTTAAAAGTTCAGACCTGCTCATAACATGACTCTTGCCAATGACAGGCTTTGCAAAAGAATGTCTGAACTTCGCATTTCTCCTGCACACTTGACAGCTCTGCTCTGGCTGACAAAACTGCTTTGCTCACACAGGTCATGGAGGACTGAGTAAGGAGAAGAGGATGGGCACTTATTGAAGTTAGTGTATCTGTCTGTACTCATGATTGTGTGCATGATGGTTGAGATACCATCTAGAGTCCACTAAAGTAGGTTCATGCACTCTTTTGATCATTCCAGAGCGGTCTGCTATGTGGGAAGAGATTTTCTGATGCAGTGAGTTCAGCACCTGTTGTGCAAGCAACTGTTGCTGAAAAAACTAAACACAGAACAGTCAAGGCCCCTCTTGGAATTACAGAGGTAGAAGATCCGTGCAGTTTTATCTCAGAATTTCACTTATTTACTGGTGAGAAGCTTTTTCTCTAATTTTCAGACTACGTTTGGATGACTGATTTTCATATGTTTTTACTCCAACATTGCCCTGTGATTTATGGTGTTCTTCCTCCCAGATGTACATATGGGAAGTTATTTTATTTCCTTTGCTTTTACGGACTAAACAGACAAAGCTTTTTCAGCCTTCCCTCCTCTGACAAGTTCTTTGTTCTCTGATCATTTATGTAATCCTGCTCTGCAGTCCTGTCTCAGTTTGAGGCCAGGCAGATTTGATCTACCACAATTTTGCATCTAAAAATCAAGTTAATTTGCAATAATGATGCCTTTTAATCCCATTTTCCCATTTATCTCTGTGCCTCTGATATTTCTTTGTTCTAAAACTTGAATCCTGTTGAGATCAGACTGAAGGGCTTCGTTTTGTCCAACATTTTCCCAATTCTCTAATATAGTTACTAAGCTTGTAATCCTATACACCATGCCTGATGTGTTTTTCTCCAAGTTGTGTTTGCAACTGACCCTCCAGCTTCATAGCCCAGTTGTCCCAGTATCTTGAGATCAAGTTTGTCTGTTGATCTCTTCCCTTATTTTGGAAGCATAATGTTCTTGAACATTGCATCTATCTTAGGCAAAGTTTTTTTGCAGTTCCAGACCCTTGATTATCACTGTCCTGGCAAGACTGAAGCTCTAAGTTCCTTTTTGTTAAATTAGTTTGTGAAAATCTTGTCTTAAAAAACCTAGAGCATCCCCTCTTCCCTCAGGGAAGGGTCTTGCATTCTCAGAGACTGCAGTTAAATTTCTATCAGTTGCAAAAAAATGCACTTTCAAATAAAAAACATTGCTCCAACAGTGCAGGAGAGCATTAAATACTGGCTAACGTGAAGTAGAAAACATCTGCTTACCCACTGTGTAATTTTTAAGGGTTAACATTTGAGAGCAGATATAGGACTTTGCTGAATCTTCAGTATAATACAATAATAAACCTGTTTGGGGGATTTTTACTCCCTTTGTGCTATGACGCCGGTTGGATTTACTTTCAGCTCATATAGTGTTAACAATATGCTGTTTGTCATTTGAGCCTGCAGTTGTGTCTTTTGGTCCTCCTTGAATGGATCATTAACAGTATGGCAGCCTTATGTGCAAAGACCTTCTCCTTCTTGTCGTTAAGTGCCTGTTCTTTCAAATCTAAAATGGCCATCAGAAAATAATGGGGAGACTTGTTTCCTAGGTAAATCTTGCTGGCAGTTGCTGAGCCTTGGTTAATTCACTGCTGGTGTAGGACTTGTGGGGGGAGAGGAGGAGGCAGAGCTATTTTAAATGACAGAATCAGATTAACCTTGGCTCTGGCCTTTTGGAACTCTTGCAGTCACCTTGGAATAGCCTAATATTTTAATTTATAAGTTACATCTGAGCACTTGGAAGAAGTAATAGTCTTTAAAAATTGCTATTTTAAATGACTGTCTGTCTCAGCACCTTGTAGGAAGTGATTTATAGAAATGAAAAATAATAGCAGAATTCTTTCTTTCCACTTCGATACTCCACAGTGCACAGCTACTGGGCTGTAGCCTTCAGTTCATTTCAATCAACAGTATTACTTAACCTTGGAAGGAGTAAAATGCCTTATATGCAGAGAGTGAAATAGCTTTTTCTCTCTATTCCCAGATWCCTTGTACAAATACACAAAAGCATTTCAAATAGTTTAGCTTTCTTTTTGTAGCTTTCAAATCTTAAACATGACAATAGCCTTTGGACTTAAAATCTGTGGCAAGAGACACATGAAAGGGAAAGAATTTTTATCTCTCTGCAGTAAGGAGCAAACCCAGATCCTTGCTATACACAAACACTGAAGGACAATGATTGACAGCTCTGTCTTGTTTTGAGAAGATGAAAATTAAAGATACAAATAAAGTTATATTTAGTAGCTGTCTCCTATATATCTTGCTTGTGAAAGCAGAACCTCATTCTAAATTACTGTCTCAGTAACAAAGTAAAGCAGCAATACTGTTACTGTTCAAGAAAAAGACAAATAGCTTCGCCTGGTGCAAAGCAGAATTATTCTCTGTCTTTCGCAGGTACCTTTTTCTAATAGCAGGTTGGCAGTTTTTGTTGCTGTC
>NW_020448041.1:1608173-1678536 GCF_003343035.1 Apteryx rowi | reverse complement strand
CTGCCCTTGCGCCATGAGGTCGAGGCAGAGGGATGCAGTGCCCAGGCATGGGCCATGACCTGGGTGGTGGGGAAGTGCTCACCACAGGTACCACCCCAGAGGTGTCTGGACAACCCCCCAGCAGGGCTGCAGTGGCATGTTGGAGGAAGCCTGCTGGGGTGCAGGACTGACATGGGGAAAGGGCATGGTGGGGGCCCAGTTGGGGCAGCAGACTCTATGGGGGCCAAGGCCAGTGGTGCAATGGACAACGCGCCTGACTACGGATCAGGAGACTGCAGGTTCAACTCCTGCCTGGCTCAACCTCTTCCTGCCCACAGCCTGGATGTGGTGGAGGCTGATGGGAATCAGGCTGCCTGGAGTCCTTTTGGAAATGGTGGGGCTTCAGCACTGGGGCTGTGCCCATGTTCTGGCTTCTTTCCTCCCTTCGTAATATGTTCTGCCAACAACAAGACCTTTAGCTGTCAGAAATCCATCAATTTTTTTCTCAAAAGCAGCTGTTGCCACATCTTTTTCTTGAATGTGCTGTTTCATCTGAACCTCCTTTAGGACCAGAGAGTAGCAGGGCCTCCAACTTTCTGACTCCTGTTCCCTTGCTCTTTCAGTCTGGTGTTTTCTACTCAACCTGTCTCTAGTTTTGCTCCACCTCCATTTCATCCTCCATCGTTCCTTTCTGTTCTACTTTCCACCTAGTGTCACAAATTCTCACATCTTTGCACACGGTTCCTGCTTGCCCCAGAGATCATGTTAAAGACCTTAAAATTAGAGCTCTGACACCATTACCTAGTATGTCTCTTTCCTTCTTAAGAAAATAAACTATTTAATATAAATGTACAACACTTGCAATGCAGAATTTATTGTTCTTATTATCTCTGGGTAATAAGGTATGAGCGTAAAAAATGAGGGTAAAAAATGAGACAATCATTAATAAATGTAAATTTAAAAAAAAAACAAAACCGTGCACAAATAAGGAATGTTATTAGTGATAGTTTAATAAATGTAAATGTTTTCTGCAGTGGATATAGTTATCTGGTTATGCTTAAGGCAGTTGTCCTGAACTGCATAGCCAGTGAGCGATTCTGAAGATGCAGAAAAGAGGCAGGCACCTATCTTTCCTTCTCTCTGAGCAACCACTGCCCACAAGAATGACTTTCCGGCCTCTTCTTCTGCCAGCATTTCCCACTTCAGACCTCCCACAAGAGGGAGCCATGAACTAGCTCACGGGCTCCMGAAGCTGCAAAGCCACGCAGGAGACGCGTTTAGTGCTGTGACAGGCCATCCATCGCTTGGCCGGGCTGGAAATACAGGTTCTTTCCTCCCTGGAAGGGGCAGCGTCATCGTGGGATGGTCGGCAGCTCTTCCGCTGCAGAGGAGAAGGCAGCCTGGCAGCCCCGGGAAGGCTCTGCTCCGTCGTGCTGGGCATTTGGCCTTTCCAGCCCCGGGGCGGGATCGGCTGAACCTACATCCCTCCTGCGAGGTGTTTGCTCCACAGCGTGCTTTAGAGACCTCCAGTGGTTAAGACGTCTCTCTGCTCCCCACAACAAAAAAATTATCCCTGTTTCATAGTCTTCGCCTCATTGCATTGTTTTTGTGCATTTAAAGCTTGTTTTTCCCCACCTAACTCACAGTGGACATACAGAAGCCATTTCTCAGCTACCTTTTATATACTTGAAAAATGTTACTGTATCTCCTGTCAGTCTTCACAACAGAAAAACAGTTCTGTCTTTCTCCACAGTCCGTATTTTCTTTGGCTATTCAATCCCACTGTTCTCTGCTGGACCTTCTCCCATCGGTTTCTCCAACAGCTTTCTGGAAGCGCAGCCTCAGATCTGGTCACACACAGCTCTCCTGCTGAATATCTGTACTCTGTGCTGAGTACCTAGCCAAGAGCACCGCTCTTCGTCTATCCCGGTCTGGTACTTGCCCTGTTTCCAACCGCATGACATTATGGGAGAGATTTAGCTGTCTAAACACAGGCATTCAGTGTTATTTTACGGGATATGCTGCCTGGCCTCTATTTGCTCCTCCAGAAGGGTCTGAGTATCCCATAGATCTGCGGTCCCATGCAGCTCTCTTGGATGCCATAAGGGCGTCTAAAAAGTCAGCATGTTTAGGCAATTGAATCCTGCCTGAGGGTGGGAGCCAGCTCAAAGCTTTAAAATAGATGTCTCCATACAAGGATATATCTGTGTATCAACTGATGCAATAGTAGGGTCATGTAGTGTCTTGAAAAGATGCATGAGTGCTATGTAAAAAAATAACATAACCATGTAGATTAAGATTGTGTCACAACATATACGTGAAGCAAGGTCATGTAGCTATCTTATATTCTTTCTGGACCTGGCCTTGCCATCTTCATTATTATTTTCAAGCAGAGTGTGTCCATATCTGTGTGATATCATAGTTTGATAGATACTGAAAATGTCAAATCTCTCAGTGAAACATGCCCTTTCCCTCCCAACATCCCTTTCCAAACTCTCATAATGTTATAAATAAGGTCAGGTTTTCAGCTAGTTCAGGCAGCATTGCACCCCAATTGCAATCCAATTCTGCCGATGTACATTACCTTAATGCAAACCTGGATCAATGCTTGGGAAAAGCAGCCAATTCCCATTTCGCACAATGATAGAAGGCTCTCCCTCATTGCTGTCTGCTGTTCAGACAGATCTAGCTCTTCTGCAGCATATCCTTACTCCAGGACATGTAGCAGCAATGATTTCATAGGGCAAACACTTCTCAGAAGGACGCATGCCAGAATCTCTCCTAAAGGTGAAGTATAGGATATCTTAGCTGTTTTCTGTCCCTGTTGGAAGGAAAATAGGTGCTGAAATGATTTTTTTGTATCCCACATCTTCCCTCAGCAAATTCACTTCTGCAGCTGAACAACATTGCTTTTGCGCACAGTGATATCTGCCATCATGGTGATTTCAAGGTAAGACCTGACTGGTGAAGACCTCTAAGGCTGCCAGGCCCAGGGCTGGGGAGGTGGCTGTGACACTTTAGGGCTTTCCTACCACCAGACCCTCTACAACCTGAGGAGAAATCAGTCCATCTGAGCACTTAGTCTCCACCCTCGTAACTGCTGTTTCCTGCACAGTTCTTCCCCAGAAATTGCAGCATGGATGCAGGCAGCTCCTGGGAATACCTGGAAATACCCAGTGCTTTCCACGCTCCCTTCAAAAGAGATGACCCAGTACACAAGCTGGTAGGGTTGATATCCACATAGTACATTTTTAAAGCTATGTCTTTTCTTGATTTAGGTAGTGTAAATGGGAAAGTGGGTAAGGACACTAGTGTATGGGAAATCTCTATTAGCACAGAACGGAGATTAGCAAGACCTGTTCTACAGGGGAAAAAAAAAATCACTAAAGGGTTTGTCTATATTTTCCAGATTAAGAAAGAGACACAGCCATCTTCCAAAGACTGTCTATGCCACCTATCTCAGACACATACCTCAGGACAAGGTTGAATTCTCCTCTAGAAGTCCCCATGTCTCCACTGACTCTGAGGGAAAACTAGAAGATGATGTTAGATTAGACAGCTGGGAAGGGTTTCATCCTACCTCTCTTAGAGGACGACAGTATAAACCTCTTCATCTGAACTAGTCCTCTGTATTCTCTTTATAGTCAATGGGAGAAGCAGGTGCCTGGTGAGTCTGCCATAATATCTTGCTCTAGAAGGGACACTGACTATGAGGCTAGCTCAGATATAGGCTCTAAGCTACATACATCTCAGATGGGGTGAGGGGAACCCTGCACGTAAATTGCAAGCATCTAAAGTGAGACGTACTCCACCAGAAGTCACAAAAGAAGATCCCGATCATGAGCAATTTATCTTAATAATGCTAATGCCTAAAATAGCGATTAAAATCACCCTGCGTAAAATTCTGCAGCTGTTTGTAGTTTCACACCTTGCATGGAAATTCATCAAAGCCTCTCCTTCAGTCCTGTCTGCTGGTAAACTGGATGAACTGGAAACAGTCTTTCCCCTTGACCGTTGCAGCACTGAGTAGGAAGAGTTATTGAACATACAGAGGGTAAGTGACTTTCTTCAGTCCCGGTCATAGGTTAGTTGCAGAACTGACTATTAGGCAGGGGGCATAGCTTTGCACACATTTGTAAATATTTCCTCTGTGATCCGTATAAAACATCTCTCTTACCTGGAAGAGCCTGAAAGAAGAGTAAATGAAGGCTCCTCATGGCCAAAGGCAAGGGAACTCAGCCTTCTTGTGGAGGCACCAAGGAGAATGAGATGGCAACTCGTTGCCAGGTGGTGTTAGGGAGTTTCAGTATCGATAGGGCTTTGGGGACCAAGAAGAACTGGAAGCAGGGTTTTTGCTTTAACGTATAACAGTGTAACCCCTGGCCAAAATTGTTAACAAATGCCTCTGTGCATCACTTCCCCTGAACAATCACAGGGTTGTCTATGAGTCAGGAGAGGTGATCAGACCTCTCTGGATAATTATGAAGGCTCCACTGAAGTTGCTGTATAAGCAACCGATCTCTGTTGTTAAGATTTGGTACTCTGGAGAGAAGACCTTTTCCAAAATGAATTTCACCACAAATGCAAGGATTTTTTCTGGTCTAGGATAAAGTTTCTGATCATAATTTGAAGGGGATTATGATCCTAGAAATACTAATGGCCTGACAGTGAGGACATTCATGTGCAATGGCTGGAAATGATAGAGAAGGATTTTGAGTATAGGGTTCTCGGGAAAGCGTGCTTGCTCCACCAGGTTGTCAACACATTTGAAGCGCTACTTTTCTCCCTCATTTCCCGTGAAAAAAGGTAAACACTTCCAGCTCATGATTAAACAGAACAGGACCATATTTTTCAATCTTAAAAATAAGTTTGCAGAATTAGAAAGTCATTTCCTGCTCCAGTCTAACAGTATACAGTTGGATCCTGTCTGAGAGCTGAAACATTCCCCTTGGCTTCAGCGGGAATTTGAGCCAACTTAAGTTTTGTTGTCAACATCTTTGTTACATCCATTTCCCTGGAATGCCTGAAAGTGGACATAAACAGTGTTCCTGCCACATGGCCGCCTGGGAGACTCAATGGCGCCTGCAAATTTGAAATGAAAAGCTAACAAAGAAACCAGACGGGCAGAGAACAATGCACACGGACTGAGGGAAAGGTTTGTATTGTTGATATCAAGGCCACTGGGTCAGAACAACATCAATAAATATCATGTACAGAGACTGGAGTGCAAATAAATGACTGGTTTCTTCTGCTCCAAAGGAGAAACTGTGTTGTTAGCTGCCATTTCTGTATGAC
Source organism: Apteryx rowi (assembly GCF_003343035.1). Taxonomy (NCBI): domain Eukaryota; kingdom Metazoa; phylum Chordata; class Aves; order Apterygiformes; family Apterygidae; genus Apteryx; species Apteryx rowi. The sequence goes on along the minus strand of NW_020448041.1, from coordinate 1,673,262 downwards.
TGCTGGTGATACAATTCCAACTCCCTATGGACAGATCCTTTTGAAAACTACCTATGTCATAAATCTCCTTTGTCCTCAGCTCTTTGTACAGCTGCAAAACTGGGGGTTCTGGTCACTAAGTCTACAAACTTTGATTATCTGTGCCAATGTATCTCCCTGACCCTATTATATAACCTATGGTGCAACATTGGTTTCCAAAAAAAAAAGTAGGGAATAGGGGGTATCCCCCAAAGGCAGTAAATAAATAGATATATTTTGTACTGTGAATGAGGTGTTTTGAAAAAATATGTTTGTCAGCCCATCACAGAAAAGCCAGGAAAGGGACAAAGGACTTCGTCAGAGTCATGTCTAGTTTAAGGCAACAGCATTAATTGAAAATAAAGGCAGCAATGTTTAGAAGTTATTTAAAACTGACGGGTAGGGAGGAGTATCTGAAACGCATTTCTAGGCAGATAAACAGTGTAAAGGGATTAGAAAAATGAGCAGAGATTATTATAATGTAACTGATCTAGGAAAAGCTCCCGTAATTGTACCAGACAGAGGAATGATAAGAAATTAGTAGTCAGGTTTCTATCTCCATTGCAGCTATCTCAGATGTGTTAGTGTTTAGACACAAAAGGATGTCCCTCTTTCTTTGCTGTGTCTTATACATACACTCAGAAACACAAATACACAACCATGAGACAAATGCAGTTATATACACTTCACTAAGGAGCATTATGCATTAGAAAGAGTAGAGCAAATGTTGCTTTTAACTCCATGCTGACTTCCAAGGCTCAGTAGACTCTGTGGCTTTTGTAGCCTATCGAACAGCCCAACATTTTAGTAATTTCTGGTGGGAAACACCTTTCCTGAGGATCTATGTAGTGACTTCTGAACCCTGTGTAAGGAATGCCTGCCTCTAGGCCGGACATGCATAGTAAAAAAAGCTCTCAAAAATATGTTTGCATCTATGCAGGGAACTGAGCAGTAGCTCTAGTTCAGCTGGGGATCTCCCAATATCAGTAAAGACACAGCAAAGAGCTCAGCTAAAGCATTCAAAGACAAATCCTTCACTGCCATCTACCAGCAAACTGTCCTTTCACAACTGGATTTTGGTCTCTGTCACAGTTTTACTAACTGTCTGAAGCGGAGGCAGCAGTGCTACATGGCATTTGTGCTGGCATGCCCGAAACAGATATTTTTGGGTTGTGATGCCCAGAAATACTGCATCCAGAGCAGGTTCTGCTGAAACTGGGAACAGATACCAATTGTAATGTCTATAAAAAGGGATGGAAATTTTCTCCTGGCTACCTCTAAATAAAGTACTCTAGGTACACAGCCTAGAATGAAAGTCTTTGAAATTCATTTTCTATAGTTGTCACTGAAGGGAGAAAAGCAGGAACTCTTCTTCCACCGCCACTCCCTTTTGACCAGTCCCACACTGGAGGGACTCAGGGGATCCTCAGCTCAGATTTCAAGCAAGAGAAAGATAAAGAGACTCATAAGACAAAATGCTGTAAAACCAACAGCTGAACACAGTCACTGCTGTGAAGATTTCACTGTCCAAACTGGCAGGCCTGGTAAGCTGAGATGACCCAATCAAGAGGTACCAGCACCTGAGCTTCAGAACATAATATTCTTGACTGTCATCTATTCCTTTAAAAACAATGAGTGTTGCAAGGTTCCCTGAAAAACAGAGTTCTTGGAATTGGTCTCTCAGCATATATTTAAGAACATAAATCAAGTCACCCACACATGAAAAGGCTGCCGTTTCCTGCTTAGCTTTAGGTGATGGGATTTGGAACTGCAGCTTCAGAGCATACACTCAAAAACTGCTCCTAAATTAGAAAGTCCTTTCCCGAAAGTCGACACTCAACTCTGTTATCAAATCATCTTTCCAAGCAATAGCATCTTTTTGGTGGTTATTCAGGCCTGACTGTTTTAAGATCCTTTCGTCAGATAAAATATGAGCTGTCACTTAAGTCTTGATGGTCTAGGAGAGCAAGCCAACCCATGGGATCTGCTGGCTAACTTCCTTATATTTACCTCCCACCAGCTCAGACCCAATTCAAAGTTGGCTGGTGCTTAGGTTTGTTCACAGTAAAAGACTCATTCCCCGCTTGCTCCACAGTCCTTTACCAACAGTTGTTTCGGGACAAGAACATGACAATGGCTGCACTTGCTCAAACCAAAGGTTGATAGCCAGTCTCCAAAAGTGATCAGTCACAGTTACCCAGGGAAGAACTTAGGAATATGGAAACTTACAGCAATGTTTCTTCAGTGTATTCTCCCACCCTCCAGTGATTTGGAGGAAATCCTTAGCTGGTGGAAGGTATTGCAATATAGTAGCTCTAGACTATGTGGAGACAAAGGAGTCTAGGACTCCTTGGAGTGAAGACTGGACAAATACTCATTTCTAGTTTATGGGCATCCCTCAAGCATTTGACCCTGTTGAAAAGAACAGAATGAGCACTCTGAATTTGAACAATGACTTCAAGCAAAAGGTATAAGAACCTACAGTGCTGGCCACTTCTAAGATGGCAAGGTCTTACTTTTTAGTAGCAAAATGGTATTTTTAATAATTCAGTAAGTTCCAAGAATATGAAGTCCTGGCACCTATAGCACAAAACAAGCCAATTAATTCCAGATTGCTGTAACACGTTGTTCTTTGGAGAACGTATTAACATTGAAGAATTGAGGTGTGGGAGAACAGTGGGACATACTGACTCAGCCCTGGACAGACCTTCTGGCAATTTTCACACACATTTGCTTAAATGCATCATAAAGCCAAATGACCTTTCTCTAAAGAATTTCAGGTTGATGCATTCTGATTGACGCATATATTTTCCATTAGATGCATGACACATTCAAAATGAAACCACGTGAAAAGAATGAATGAACATCATTTTCCTTAATAATCTGCTACTTCTCCTCTGAGGCATGCGTTCTTCACAGCAGTATCTTTTCTATTCTGCTGACAGGCAGATGCTTGCTCTCAGGGATGTAAGAGTGGGGATGGAAAATGACCTGTGATCTGTGCTGTATTGACTTGAATGGGTTCACTAACCACCTGGATATTTTCCAGGGTGTCTGAAAATAAAATGAGCAAGTTCAGGGTCTGGGAGACATAGTTACCTAGCCACTGCCAAGACCTGTACTTTCAACCGCAGACTGAAGATCAGGTCCAAGGCAAATTTGGCTTGCGAGGTAGGAAGGTGGGGAGAGTGGGGTGGGAGAGGTACAGGGTGTGGGTTTGGGCCATATTTCTGTTGGTGTAGGGGATGAATTAGGAAGATTGTAGATTTGGGTTCAGAAGGTGAAAAAGGGTGCAGAAGAGAGGAGCTGAAGGAAAACAATGCCAAGCCCCCAGGAGGAGAGTAGGGAAAGAAAAAAACCCTTTCCCTTGCTCTCAGGCATCCAAGCGTATGGCTGCAGCTCCCTCCAACACCCCCGCACATCTCTCTATAAGATGATGTTCTGTGACACCCCCGCTAGCCCATCATGTACATGACTCCATGTATCTCCCTTATCATCTGCCATTCAGATAGGACGACGGATTCACAGAGTCCCTGACCGAACAGAGGCATTATTAGTAGGGCCCTTAACAGCGAGTTACTGGGCATCCTAAAACAAGGGCTCAGCAAGGTGGGCTTCCCTCTTGTAGTGGAGGTGGATGGGTCTTACAGGGTCAACCCACTGCGTAGCCCCCTCCTCCTGAGACAGAGGGTTGTTTTCCTTTCCCCTCTTCCACCACCATCTCAGATAGTCAATGATGCTTCAAGGCTGCCCTTCCCCTTGAGAGATGAGGCACTCCCAAAGAGAGGGTTTTCAGTCCCAGTACTAGCAGAAGGGGTGGTTTATAGCTTCCCACCTTTACTCACCCAAATATGAGAAAAGAGATTTTTCACACATACAAACCATTAGCATAAAAAGGGGTTTCTAGAGATATTTTTACCCTGCCCTAATTTAGGACTGCTCCTTCCTCTTCCACTACCCACATCACACTCTATAGACAGGATTTTTAAGGCTTTGTGGAGAGTCCTTTGCTGTCATGTCCCACAAAAACACAGTGTAAGCTAATGAGTTATGGCAACTTTATGGAACTATTGATTTTACAGAGATGTTCTGTCATTTTTATTTTCCTGCTTTCATAAACACAGGGAATCCTGACTACTCTCTGCTCAGTAAAGCCGTTTTCTCTGTGTATCTTCCCTGAGACTGCGACCGAACTCCAGCCATGAGGATGTCCTCATACCTTCTGATTGCTCTTCTCTTCTTGGTTTTCCAGCATTTTCCAGGTAAACCAGGGAGAGTGCAAGAGAACAAATCCTGACATTTCAGGAAAACTGTCCAAAAGTGCCTGAATGATTTAGGAGCCTGGGAGAACTTTAAAAAGAGTTTAGGAGCTTGTGAAACTGTGGGTACCAGTCTTCAGTGTGCAGACTATAACAACTCCTCTGACTCCTTGGAAAATGACGATCAACCTATATAATGGAATGATGAAGACTGGGAGCTAGGGAGTTTTGAAGGTCACCATAAGCAGGCAGCATATCAGTTTAGGGAGCACGCTCAAATCCTGTAAGCTTTCTCTTTGACAATAGGCGTTGTTCTGTTTACTCCTCAAAATAAGTCAGTCTGTAGCATGGCCCGCCTATCTTTTCTAAACTCACCTTTGCACTTCTGCAAACAGGATCATTTTTCCAGGATGCAAATGAAAGTATAAGAGTTTTTCACCTTCTCCCTGAAGGCTAACCCTTTACTATGGTACAATGTGGCGTCTAACCCCTAATAAAGTTCTCCCCTTTACACAGATTTTCACTGTTTTGGATGCAGATTCCATCAGGAAACATTTTCTAGGTTGCAGGAGAACTTCCTATTCAAAGTTGGGCAGGAGAGAAAAGTGCTTCTGGAATAAACAGTTCCCCCATACTTGGGGAAACCACATGTAAAGTGAAAGAGCGGGGATAGGATTATAACGTCTGGAGTTTGACAGCTTAATACAGACACCCACAAACTTTGAGATGCACTGGCGTACCTGAGATAACCTCACAAGGTGGCAGATGCCACACAGACCTGGTAGGAGACCTGTGCCTTTCTGGATGAGCAGCTGGAGACTCAGCAGGGTACCACGGTCCATCCCAGATTGCCCTACAGTCCTATATGCAGATATCTCAGTGGAGCCTGTAGGTAATACAGTTTGTGGAGTCTGGCGACATATTTAGCTGCTCCCAAGGGCATGTCAAATTAGAGGTAGGTTGAATTGCTCCCCAGTCTCCGCTGACTGCCCTGGCTAACCCTGGCAAGGTTAATCTGCCTAGACATAGGCACTTAGCCATTAGCAAACTCTCAGCAATCCAGGGTAATCAATACGTCTGCAGGGCTAGTAGTTGTGAGACTGGCCAAACCTCAACCCAACAGTGCCTGATAAGTCCCTACATGACTGCATTGTGGCCACAGAAATCCTACACCCACTAAGGAAGTTAGGAGCTCAGCCACCCAGCTCACATAGAGACACCTATCACCACGTGGCTGAAGCCCACTCCTGCTTTCACAGCCTTGCCCTGCAATTTAATTGTTTAATCCAAAGGCACAACAGGGAAGATCATGAGAGACTTGCTCTGCAGACCCTGTTGGCTAAGGCAGTGTCAAAAACTAGCAGAAGAGAGTTTTGGACCTACTTCTGTCATATCCCCAAGGCCTACCTCAGGCCATTAGCCACCCCAGAGTAGACCTAGAATCTTTTAGTTAAAAAATAATAATTTGACGATTGTATGAAGTTTGTAGCAATTTGGCCCTGAAGTTGTGTCTTCCAATATCCTGAAACTGTTTGCAGATATTGGTTACATTTGTTGAATAATTCTGGATGGAAAACAGCCTGGGTAATATTTCAGTTGGAGATGCTGACTGTTCCTCAGCTGTTTTCTATACATAAAACAGAGGCTGAAGTTTGACCCTTTCTGCTACTTAAAAGCTTGGATAAAACTAAGGCAGCACAACTTCTTGAGGGGGTTCTAAAGACCCAACTTTTATTTCCTCTGTCTTGCACCTGCAGAGTACAGAAAGTTTCATTTCAGTACATGAGTAGAAATTTTCATGTTAAGTCAAATAAATTTATTTTGTTTTTTCAACTCATGGCAAACACTTGGAAAAGTCCCAGTTCACTTCAGTCCAAATCAAACCCATTTCTGTTTTGCAGTTTGATGAGTCATCCAGAAATTCAATTATGCATGTAACACAGGTTTTAGATTACTTGCTGGCAACCTAACCCGTAACTCATTGCTCTGATAATATTTTCTGCCTATCCTTTCTCATCTGAGTACAAAATGTTTTTTATGTGCAGGCAGCAAGACCTTCCATATACTGGACACTATCCAATGTGGTTTGAGAAGAGGTAGCTGCAGACATTACTGCCATGTGAATGAGTATCTGATTGGAAGCTGCTTCTATAAAAAATACAGGTGCTGTAAGAAATACCCAGAAATATTCTATATTCCCCAAAGCTAAAGAAATGAAAAAGAAGGAATGTTCTTATCACCAAAGAATTCTCTGATCTTTAACTTAGGGTCATTTATGATACCTCAGTAATATATATATTTTTTTTTCTTTGCATTTCCAATGATGAGTGTATGTTTTTCTTGTTATTCTTCTAGAGATATTTCTCATGCTGTTAGATGCAGCAACTTGGTGTAGGGAAAAAATCCTATTTTATCTGCTACAGACACAGCTAATTAAGACATGTTGTTCTGACAGTGTGCAAGATTTCTGCTTCTCACACAAAGGAGGAGGATTCATATTTTATTAAGATTACATTTTATTTTAATTAATATGTTATGAAACTTCTGCTGTAACTTATCAGTTGTCATGATGACTGAATAAAAATACATAAAAATCATTTATAAAATATTCCTAACTTGTCTGGAGTCAGAGATGTGGATGATTTAAGGATTTTGATTTATGTAAAATATGAAGAATTAGGAAAAAAAAAAAGCTTCTACTCTTTGCTTTACTGAGTTTCACTGGTATTTTAGCTCAGTCTCTCAAAAAAGAAAAAAATTAAATCAAGATACCCCAAGCTGGATATTTAAGTCTATATGTATCTGGAGATCTGAAAAGAGATACCTGAGCATGAAAATTAGGGATAGGTTTGTTCTTCACCAAAAATGAGGTTTTTGTTACAACAAGGCAAATTGTAAATGCAACTTTCATTCACTAAAAGAACAACAACACAACAATTCATATGTAAGAAACAATTTTCAGGACTATTTCATACAACACTGTCGAATAAGAAGAAGTTATTACTTTTTCTGTCTGATAGCTCTGTAGCCAGGATATGAGAGACCTGGCTTCAGTTGTCTGGGGTATTTAAATCTATCACTGCTCCTTTTCAGAGTATCAGATACTGAAGAAAAATGCTCATTTACATTCTTGACCCTGTTGCATTTGATATAAAAAAATCATGCATCCAATGGAATAGCGACAGCAGCCCAGGTCTCCTGGCTTCCACAGGGAGCAGTCTAGCTGGCAAGGAGGTATTTTTGGACAGGATTCCTTGCTAGCAGAAGTGCTTTATTTTGTATCATTGTATCATCACCATTGCAACACAAAACAGGAGCTTACATATCATTCTATATATTTTTTCTTTTTTTTCCCTACAAATTGATCACAACCAGAAGTTCAGGGTTGAGCAGGACATTTAGGAATTAATGCAGTTCCCCACACACAGTCATTTGAGAGGCCCTGTGATATCAGAGATGTCAACACCCACCTTGGCCTGACAGATACCACACAGGAGCTATGGGAGGTTTGCACCTTTATGGAGCCGGAACTGGAGGCAAGATGGGATCCCTGGAGCATCACTAATGACAGTAGATGCCCTTAGCTTTGGACTTGGCCAGCTAAGTATATCTACAGTGTAGCTTTCTACATGTGTGCAGGGCCATTCTTATGGTCCCAGTATAGTCAATCAAGTGATCTGAGTCCTAGAACCATTAATTAAACAACTCAAGTCCATGCAGACACATCCATTGCATAGGCCTACATCTTGGTATCTGAGTATGGAGCTGAATACCACAGTTGGGCTTGAGCCAGTTGCCCACACATAGGTGTCCAATACCATTTTAAATATGCTGGGCCATGTGCACAGCATCCAGCTGCCCCTCTAGACACACATAGGTTGTCCCAGAGGTCCTGTGTCATACCTGGTGTCATACCTAGGGCAGCCCAAAGGAGTTTGGTGTATGTATTTGGGTAACTAAACTGAGTTCCTAGTATCAAACCAACAAATATTTTCAGAAAGAAAATCAGTTGTTTAGTTGATTCAAGTTTTAACCTAGGGTCTGGCAAAAAAAATCAGTTATTTGCACTAATGAATAAAGTGTATCCAAACATACTTTAAATCAATGGTGGGGCAAAGTAATTGACATGGCTGAGGAACTGTCCTTTTGATTTTAACATCTCTCTGCCCTTCCCACTTCCTTCCTCTCTATCCTCACTTCCCTCCTCCAGAATTCATCTATTCCCCACTTCCTGGCATGGTGATGATGTGCTGAAGCTGGAGGCTGGAGCCGGGAAAGAATTCAAGCATGGCTTTAAATGGAGTTTAGGAGTCCAAGCAATAATTGCCTTGAAGATTCTTCCAGCTTCCCAAGATCCATCTCCAAGGTATTTCCTAGGCCAAAGACAGTGTCTTTGCAAATAATAACTCTCAAATGATTTTTTTCTTCCTTGAATTCATCAGGTCACTTTTGGCTAACACACAAAGACAGCTGCAAGAGCTGAGAGGAGAACCAGATTTCCCATCCAACATGAGGCCTCTAAGCACTCTGTTCTAGAGATGTTCTCTTCCCTGGCTTCTGTATGGTGCATTTTCAGCAGGAGGGTGGTGAACAGTCCCCTGCTCTTTTCCACCAGGCTGAAGTAACCTACTGTGGTGCTTGGAAGGCAATTACTCCTTTTTGTTATGATGAGCTCTGAGTACACAGCCAATAACAATGTGCAATTTTGCGTGCTTGATGCAAGGACAAAGTTCACAAAGGCATCTCAGGCTACTAAGTGTAATTAATACACCAATTAGCAAAAACCTTGCCTCCCACCCCAGAAGCCACAAATGCCTAGGTTTTCATCGCAGCAGTTTCTTGAACCACAAACTTCTGCTGCTGCCTGTGCCCTGACAATACATCACCCTGGCTGAACTGAGTGGCAGGACTCTCCCACTGAAGCCCCATCAGGCATCTCAAAATGAGACATTCTGCCTGCTTCCATTGATTCCCTCTAAGCATGCTCCACAGACACAAACAGGACTGAATTTATCACAGAAATCATAGCTGTGTCAATTTAATGACATTCAAAAGAGGTGACAGTCTTGGCAGTGGCCACTGTATGATACAGTAGTCTGTAAGTCATGGCACTTACAGACTACTTACACAGAGCAAAATTTCAGCTTCCTTGTTTGTTTGAAAGGTTTCCATCCAATATCTCTTCTACCAGGAGAATGACCCAGCCAGGCCAGCAGCCCAGCTGAGACGAATCCATTCTTGACACCTTACCTTTGTGGCTGTGCTAAAACCTCTTGCTTTCCAAGGCCAGAAAAGAACAAGGGTGAGAGGGAGTTTGACTCCATAGCAAAGTGAACATGGTCTGTCTTAGAGGAAGGAGTCTTGGTAAAAGACTTTACACTCTATTGCATTATGTGAAATTCCTTCATGGAGCAGCACAAGTCCCTTTGTGAAGTGGAGCCCAGCTGCTTTTTCTGCTGGGGCGTGATGATACTTTTATCAATGTCTCCCAAACCAGCAGATTCCATACTTTCTTGTGGCTTACCAGCTGCAGATAGACCTCAGAGACAGTCACACCTGAACTCTATACAGCAAGAGATACACAAAGACTGCAAGTATTTCAGCAGCACCTTAGACCCTCTGCTAACTCAACATCACCAAAAATCTTCAGGTGTTCCTAGATGACAAATCTTTGCCTTCTCTCCCACCAAAACCATGGCTGATTTTCTCCAAGTGGTCCATTACCAACCGTCTTGAGTAATCTGGCTTTGAAGTTTGCAAGTAAAGAAGATCTCCAGATGGGTCAGTATTGTGAAGTAGCCTTCCCAGTGGTTGAGTAGCGAGGTAAAGTTACCTCTCTGCCTGCTTTTGTGACTTTCTGCCATTGTTCAGGCTTAACCGTGTGCAGCGGTCAAAATGTACCCATTGCTTCATGGCCTGCTTTCCACACTCACCACTGCCAAGGTCCCCCAGATATTCAGGTCAGTTCCCACAGCCCTATAAATGCAAGAGTGCTCCCTCCTTCACCAATCAAAGTTTCTGGCATTGTGGCCTGTCTCCACGCTGCAGCTGAGACCTTCCACCATGAAGCTCTCTTCCCACCTCATGGCTGTTCTCTTCTTCCTCCTCCAGGCTGTTCCAGGTAAGGGGCAAGACCCATACCAGCGTCTGTCCATGTGAGGCAGCGGATCTTGTTGTACAGGAGGCACAATTAGTTTGTGCAATGGTGCAGACTATTTTTCTCTGTGCTGTTCAGCTCCTTACATTAAAGCCATTCCCTATTTCTCAGTGCAAAACCAGAAGTGAATAGTCAACCCGCAGTGACCAGAGGTCAAACCAGAACTGTCCCACAGAAGCCAGTACAGGTCGCTGGCTCTTATGACTCTCTGAAGTCTCTTTATGCCACTTTATGGCACTGCTGGAAAAAGGTACCACAGAAATGATCTGCCTCTTCTTATCCCAAGGTCACAAGTCCTCTCCTTTGTGTATGGTAGGAGAGGGGTAAAGTGTTCCCCTGTACTGCTCAAGTTAAACTACACCAGTGAAGTTGACTCTAGTTTGCTGAATATGCTGGTTCTCCTTCCCCAGCCCTCCTGCTTATACTGATTCATTTACTAATTGCGCTTTTAGCCTAGCTTTTCTTCACACCTGATGAAACTCCCCATCTTGGAGAAAGGCTTTTGGGGAAGGAAGGAACTAGGTAAATCTATTGTCCCTGCTAACTGGGCCAGATGCCTGCATTTGATCTCAAGTCATAGGTAAATCTCTGGGTGTAAGAGCACCTTGCTGTCCACTTGCATGACCTGTCTGCAGCATTGCAGCCCCAGAGCTTGGAAGAACCCAAAGACTATTCTATTCCTACCCATTACAACATGCATATAATCAGAAACTCTCCGTCAACAGCTACCTTTTTCTCTAGTTGTACAAAGATCTTCCTTGGAGTCCTGTGAGGTCCCATGAGGCTTTTGAAAATCATTGGAAAGGCTGACTTTGGCTTTGGGAGTGTTTGTAACAGACCTCTAATTGAGTTCCATGGGATTTCAGCAGGAGGAAAAACATGAGAAACGGATTGATCCTGAAGCACAGTTGAAAAATCCCATTCTTTCTACAGGTCTCGGTTTGCCTAAAGACACCTTACGTTGTGTTGCCTACCATGGTTTCTGCTTCCGTTCAAAAGCCTGCCCAGCACCTTTTGTTGCATTTGGAACTTGCTCTCGGCGTCAGAAAACCTGCTGCATAGGTATGTGCGGAAACCCTGTCCGAGCAGGCAACGTTTGGAAAGGAGATTAGAAAAGTCAGGAAAAACATTCTTACTCTATTTGTCTACAAATACTCTAAGCAGTCTCCTTCCACCTACAAAGATGGATCAGGCTGTTTCTGCACTGATGGTAGCATGGAGCACAAGGACATAATTATCATTTTGTGCTGACCAAATGCCATGTAGCACAACATCCAGTCTCCAACAGAAAGAAAATAAAAATCAGGGTCCCACAGACTGATCCTTCCTTGATTTGTCTTTCCAGCTTTCTATAATCATTTCTCGGGAGACTGCTGATTGCATCCACACTGATATGTTTACTAAGCACCAATTGACCTCCTCCCTGTGAATTTGTCTAATCCTATTTTGGATTATTTTTGGAGCTCCTCAATAGTCAACAAATTCCATCGTTTCATTGCATGTTTTATGCAAACTGTGCTGATCAGACCTAAAGTTCATCTAATCCAGCATCCTATATCTGACCATGGCCAGAAGTGGATGCTTCTGCGTGTGTGTGTGTGTGTGTGTGTGTGTGTGTGTGTAAAATGAATATAATAAATGAATATAATAAACATCACAACCGTATAATTATGAAACCTGGTATATTCTCCTGTCTTTCAAGAATTTGCAACTCAAGACTTCTAAACCCAGATATCTTTGTGTTTAAAAGTTCTCCCTGGGTTTTCCTTCTTAAACTAGGTATTGTTTGTTTTAAAACCTTTTGCCTCATAATTTCATTCGGTGCTATCTACTTCTGTATTGCAAATATAACGAGTAATCATTCCCCATCTATCGTCTTCATACTTTTATAATATCCCTCTTTCAGTTGTTTCTTTTCCAAGCTGTTGTGTCACAAATTCCTGTTCTTAAAGAAGATTTGATTATCCATATGATCCTTCCTTGTGTCTTTGCTTTTGGAGATATAGTAACCAGAACTTCATGAAACTTTCCATATATGAGTGTACCACTGGTTCAGATGTCGATGTAATGATGTTTTTTGTTTTGACTTAAATCTTTTTCATTCCAGACACTACATCAAACTTCCATATTTGTAAAGATGAGGGGGGTCATTGCGTACCTCCAGAAATCAAATGTTTCCAAGAACATCTGGGACTTTGCCCTCGCAAAGAATGGAAGTGCTGCAAAGAAATGCAATAAAGACCTCAGTGAGTTACAGAAAAACACAGAAATTAATGGATGAGAAGACAAGCAAGTTTTCTTCCTGGTGTTGTAGAGAAACTGTCCGCCTTTCTCAACATATGAAGTATGTAACTTACTTGAGGCAGTATGCTTCTTCCTCTACATAACCAAAGCAATAAATACTAAATAAACAAGCATAGCAATCAAATATATATGGAAAGAGGCAGAATGTCTGTCTCTTGCACCCCCATTCAGAAATCCACAGAAACATAGCCATAACGTCCCTGGAAACCACATCCCCCTGTAACCTACGCTTTACCTCCCTTCCTTTTTTGTCCTGTCATGTGGCTTGTACTGTGACACTTTGGCTTCATGCCTACATAAACTTTGCAGTCTTCTGATTGCCGTCACTCTGCCCTTGGCATTTGAGGCTCCTGAGCCTGCCGGGGCACACCGTAACGCTCAGCATTAGGGCCATGCTCCTTCAACAGCCCCAGCGACTGCTGGGCCCAGCAGTGCCACTGGAAGCAGGCTATGGTGGGAAAGCCCTGGTCCCTTCCAGCTGGAAATCTTTAGCTGACTTCTTCCTTCAAATCATGCTCTCTGTTCACCTTCCTCAGACACAGTAAGACAAATCCTGGGAAATACTGAATGTGCTCGACTCTTCCTTACATGTTTATCGGCGAAGAGGGTCTTTTGGGGAGCTCAGCACCTCTCAGGATGTGACCCTGTGTCTGCAGTACAAAGAACTCATGCATTCTTGGTTATTACAGTCAGTTGTGCAAAGCTAGATTGGCAAGAGGCTTTTTTTTGGGGGGGGGGGAGAAAGCTATTCTTGAGAAAACTTTTACGAGATCATCCCACCCTTGCTCCAAAACAGGTCTAAATCAAACCACCCTGGGTAATTCCAGATGAGGAATAACAAGACTATTTTGTAAAATGGTGTCTTTTTCTTCTATTAAAGTGATAGAAACAGTGAGTTTTCCGTAACTACCCCTCACTGATGTTATTGTTGAATAGCTGTATTTTTGGCATTGTGGCTGGATTTAGAGGCCTAAGCATATCTGTGCTGAACGTAATACAAATGTATAATCTGTGTAACAAAGTATTTGTGTAAGTTTATCTAAAAAGGCACACAACTTCTACAGTTTTGGAAACAGTAGAAGAGAACCATGATTTCTTTGAATGCTGTCCATTTCCTACTTAATACAGATGTAGACTATGGGCTGCTTCAGCTGGAGGGAATATTCCAGATCTATCAAATACCTATCATATCGTACATCTTTCCTATCTGACTGAGAGCTCAAGCATTTCCAGACTATTGTTAATTGTTAGTAAGTTTATGTTTGCATAAGTGTTTGAACATATGTTCTTGAAATTCACGTCACATGAATACTTTTGTGAGCAAAACTCAGTCACAGCAATGTTTCATGGAAAAGAAATGCTGAAAAGGCTCATATATGGCTGCCTCAAAAATGTGAAGAGTACTGTAATGTCATAAACTTTTTTTTTCAGTATGCCTGTTTCATCCCGATATGTGAAAGAACTATTGCTTCTGTGCTAGAATACCACCTGATTATGCCTAGCGACATGCCAGTCCTGAATGTTGATTTGATTGGCATTTCTTTCCTGTTAAATATGGCTGGCTGAGGACATCATAAACTGACAGGCAAATGAGGAAGATTTGAATCAAGATATATTTTGGAATTATATGATTACACATAGTAAGCTTTTGACAAGGTGATGCATAACACCTACTTCTGATGCACATGCTCCCCAGGCAATTATGGAAGGGAAGGCATATCCCTTTGAAGGTCTAAAATGCCTTCTTCTCTCCTTCCCTGGACAGTAAGCATCAGCTATCCTTGTGTCAGTGTCCAAATAAAACTTGTAGCTGTTGCTAGAGTCCAAATGTGCTGGCAAGAAAAGGCTTGTGGAGGGAGAGGATCTCTTCTATTAGACCAATGGGTAGAGCTGAGAAAAGCCAACACATTTTTCAGGCGCAAAAAAGCCTTTCTGGAGGTCAGAAGGCTTGGATAGACCCTTCTTGGCCAAGCCTCATTATTCATATCTTCTGACCCCTCTGAGCAAAGCAAAGAGGAATCCACAGGCCTTTTCTCTACAAGACACAGAGGCCCTGTAGACCCACAAACATGGGGATTTGTGTGGAGAAGTAAGGCATGTGCAGTAGTCTAAGGGTCTCCTTCAACATAGGGGACATGCAAACCTGTTGCTCTGGCATGTAGAAATGTTTCAAAAAAAAAAGAGAGAGAACACTCAGGACTTAAGAGCTCAGATGGGAGGTAAATGAGCCTGGAAGGGGAAATTTTACATCTGAAGGATGAAGAAGCCTTCTTCTTGTCCTGCATTAAATACAGCCATGTAACTCAGTCTCCTTTGACCAGAAATGCCTCTGATAGGGCTGAGTGTTTTGCTCTGTTCTGGTAACAGTTTGGTGGATGAGTCCCAAATCTGGAAGCCAACACCAAGGAAAGCAGGAAGGCTGGAAATCCAGAGCTGGACTGTCAAACAGTTTGGACCATGTGATGTATTAAATCTAACCTCTTCTATCAAGAGGAGTTTGAAACCCAGATGAGGGTTTCTGTGACTTGCTGTCACCTCTGACACCCATAGAAATTGGAGAGATTCAGCTGATCTACAGGTTTGGAGCCCAGACAGAAGCCAGTTATCCTAGACTGCACTTCTGGTCTTCAGAGAGGAACAGATCTACAGCAAGGTCATTAAACTCATCCCTCACTGGCCAAGGAGTGACCCCACATTTTTAGTCAAGTATCATGTATACAGGTGAGATGAATCAGGGCTAGCATCTTTTTTCTCTATTCTTAAAATTAAGAAAATGATATCAATTTCTGCCAAAGAAAAGCTTTATTGCAGTAATAGTATGAGCTCTCCATGTGAAAGTCTAGGTAACCAACCAAGAGTTTAACAGGGATTCTTATTAACTGGAGATTAAAACACTTAATGTGAGATCTCTGCTCACTTGTTCAAACTAAATTGACCGATTGTCTCAAAGGAATAATTATGTTTTAAGACATTTGTTGCACTCTTTTAATATCTCTGAGGGTGTTTTCTGTCGTGTTTATCACTAGTAGCTCAAGGAATATTTTACATAGGTGTTCCCTGACTTTGCATCACAAATTAGACAGGCATGCATGGATAGCAGGTGGAAAGAAGAGTACTTGTCCTGAAGCCACATTTTTTTTTAACTAGGATGCATTACTAATGAGGAAGAAATATTTAGGAATCATTTGGCAACTTTTTTTAAGTGTTTTTTCTTTCAAGTATTTGCTGTACTTCCCATTTTTGGCTAAAGAAGAGGGAGGGCGAGCGAGGGAGAGGGAAGAAGAAAAAAAATAAGTAGGGAAAAAGAACGCAAATATATAAGCTTTCTGTAATAGATGCTAACCCAGGCTTATGTTCTGCCTACAGCAGTTGATCTGGGTTATTTTTGGAGTTTTTAATGTCAGCAGGTCTTCCTGGAGGATTCTCAGAGGCAGAACAAGAACAGAAAGACATGGAAAAAGAAACAACACTGCAGAGCGCTTCTGTCTGCTTCAGAAATGGGAAAGAGAAACCAGTTTTCTTTCATTTCATAAGAAACTGAGACAACAGTGACAGTGAACATGTCTGAGGCGCTGTAGGAAGCTGCTGTCCCTGGCTTTAGGCTCACCCAAGCGCCAAATGTCTTGCCATCGGAAGGAAAAGGGCTGCTTTCAGAGCTTCCGCTCTTTTACAGTCTTGATGATTAGCCTGACCTTGCTTATCAGAATCATGTTGTTGTTACACCTGGATGCTTTACAAGAATCAGGGCAATTAAGCTTTTTATTGAAGGAAATGGCTAATACAGAAGTGAAGCACAGAGGGAGTTTGGAGGTGAGGGGCTGCTCTTGGTCACTCCACTGTTTCACTATGGTTATGATAGTCTGAGGACACAGACAGAGCAAGGCTGGTACTCAGAGAAAATTCTTATATTAAGCCAAGTGGTACAGTTGGAAAAATTGGACAATTTTGGACATACAAGCCCTTATCCAGAGCTGAGGCAAAAGAAGCACCTTTTAAAGCTCAATGCAAGCTGAGAAAAATATCTTGTCAACATGTACTTCATAATCTGGAAAGCAGAGAGGTCGAGGGGAGAGAAAGAGGAAAGACAACGTAATGTGCCAGGAACCACATTTCCACTGAGTCATGGATTCTGATAACCACCGGAGTTATGAATTTTAGTTCCCAGGCCCATCTTTGGAAGGTGTTTTGCGAGCTTCCCCTAAGATCAGGTCTGATCGATAAGAGATGGAGTGATGAGGTGCTCGCTTTGTAAGAAATGTTCCCCAGCTGCCAGCGTGGTGCTTTTGCCTGGAATCAATTGTCGGTACAAGTTTACTCTGCTGTATTGGGGTTGCCGAGTTTCGCCTCCTTAGGTATGTCTTTCACTGCTAGCCACGAACACTGCCAACTTCTCCCCATGAGTTATGTGACTTTTCCAGGGCAGGAGAACTGAACTGATATTTAACCAATAAATAAAGGTGGCTCTGAATGCCCTGCTGAGCTGTTCACAGGCAATGCCTCCTATCTCAATAGTCTGTGCTGCAGCCTCAGGAGAGAGCATGCAGCAAGAGCAGTTGCTATTACAGTGAAGCTGGAACTGCCACCTGTTACCAACAGGCACTAAAATGCTGCAGAGAGAGAGACAGATGGAGTTGTCAAAGGAGCTACCAGTCAGAGAGTTTTCCTGAGACTTTGGACTGGGTCTGCAAATCGTTGTAATTCATTCACTTTCGTTAAAGGAAATTTCTGCTAGAGGGATTTGGGGATAGTAAGATTCTTCTGCTTTGCTTCTCTGACCCCCTCCTCCCTGCCTGTCCCTGCTGCTGCTGCAAGCTGTTTTTCAGGAAGGATTTATTTTAAAAAATTACTAGCCTCTCTGGTTCCCCATTGACCAGTATTGGTGCACCTCACAGTCTTTCAAATGGAAGCACTAGCAGTGTGTCTGGGAGTGACAGCAACACTGACTCTTCATTGGGACTCCCTGTGTCTGTGTCCACAGTGGTCTTTGCCCTGCACAAATTCAATATATGATGTGGAAGTGCAAGCTCCAGACAAAAGCTTTGAGAGTTCTAGGATCATTCCCAGTAGGTCAGTTGGCTGTTTTTTGTGGAAAGAAAAGCATTCAATAAGGCAGACCCATCCAGACTGTGCCTTTGGCCTTAGAGTCAAAGAATGAGCTCTGGCGCCATGGTAAGGCTTGAGTACTAATGCAGACCATCTCCCCATCTGCCCTGGAGTCACTGGTGCATGAAAGGATTCCTCCCAGGATGGCTTTGGCATCCACTGACACCAAAACAGAGAGCGCTGCGGTTGCTTATGCTTGTGCTGTCTGTTGAAGCAGATATGTATACCTTGGCAGGTGAGCCAAGGACAGTAGTGCAGATGTGTGGAGCAAGGATGGTGGGCCACGGGGGAATCTCCCCTGTCCCACCACCCCATAGTTAGTAAGGACACAGCTAAGACATCCAATGCAATCCACAAAAGCACTGAAGGGTGACAGCATCCAGCTCCTTTCCTCCAGCAGACTTCCCTCCATGGGCCAAGGGGAAAGATGGGGTCTGCATCAGCCTGAGTGCCCAGGAGAAGGAAACCCTTCTTGGGGCATGCTGTGGGATGAGGGGTTCTTCTCTCCAGACATGTTATGGGCACTGTGTAGCGCCCAGGAGACGTGCCGCAGCTAGCTTGGGATTCAGAGCAGAGCAGCCACATTAGCACAGAATGAGTGACCTAGAAATGCAAGGAATTAGTTCAGAAAGATTCGTTATACTAATGAGGCAGGAACTCTGGTACTACCAGTTGTGTAGCTGGGGTATTTGTAAAGGTTCCTTGCCATACATCTGTTGTAACTAATAAAACGGGAAGCCACACTCAGTATTTCTCTGATACCTGCTCTTCTTGCTGTGTCTAGTTCACAAAATTAGCTGAAACTTCAGAGGTCTTTGAGATCACTCTCTATCCATCACATGCAATCGTAGCCATTCAAAAGTTGCCAGAGCTGTTACTTAGGGACAGATACACCTGTGCGCTCATTCATCTGCAAGTGAGCACACGTGTATGCGTGCACACACACACACACACGTGTACACAGAATTTTCTTGGGAAACTTGCATGAAAACACATATTCTGTGTCTAAGAGTCCAGATAAACAAATATTTAACCCTGCTGAACAGAATAAAGATGAGAAAGGGAGGCTCCTTCTCTGCTAATGAACAAAGATGTCTACAGACACAGACTGCCCATGTCCATACTGTTCAGCACTTTTGGCCTCCTGAACACGGTAACTGGGTAATTATGGTAAACAACAGGCTTGTCACACGGCCTCACGGGTTGTCCAGAAAGGTGGTGGAGCATCCATCCTTGGAGATACTCAAAAGCCATCTGGACAGGGTCCTGGGCAATCTGTTCTAGGTGACCCTGCCTGAGCAGAGGGGTTGGACTGGATTATCTCCAGAGGTTCCTTCCAACCTCCACCATTCTGTGATTCTCTGATTCTATGGCCCTTCCCAGCCAATTGGAAGAGGAAGAACTATTCTTCTCTGCAATAATTGGGTTCTGGAGGGTGATGGGCTTGCGGGGTGGCGTTGTGGGCAGCACCACTCTGGGGAGCAGAAACGACACTGGGTAACTGGGGCTGAAGGCAGCTGTCCTCTCCCTACTCTGCCCTTTCCTCTCACTGACCTGGTCCTTCGCTCTTGTGTGTCTTCCTGACAATGCTCTAAGGAAATGGATGAGCTTCCAGGAGAAACTGGTAGGTGACCTCTTGCTGCAGATAATGCACTGGGTGGCAAAACTCCTCATGGGTGTTAAAGTCTGAGCACCATGTACCTCCAGCTTGGTTACTCTCATTCATTTGTATCTGATTCCCTGTCAGACACTTCTATAGCCTCCACATGTACGTGAAATACCTCTTACCCCAAGAGATCCCAGTTCAGGCTTCTCCTGAACAGAACAACTGATGGTGATAAAGGTCAGGGTAAGCCAAAGGCAGAAGGCTAATGCTGACGACAATAAACCTCAGTTGGAGAGTAAAGTTTTATATTAAAAAATGACATTATATATAAATATATATATATATATGTTTATAAATGTGTTGTGTAACAAAATACATAATATAAAATCTACAGATATAAAACAAAAAGATATGAACATCAAACACTCTGTTCATACTTGTCTAGAACACCATAGCAGAAACACTAGGGATTCAATAAAAGAAGTCAGAGAGTCTGGGGACTCTTCACCTTGGAGATACTCAAAACTCAGCTGAACAATGCCCTGAGCAACTTGATCCGTTGTCAAAGCTGGACCTACTTTCAGTGTAAGAAGTGGGGTTGAACCAGAGACCTCCAGAGCTCCCTTTTGAGCAAAGTCTTTCTATGATCTAAAATTATATCTAACTGGACCTTTTAGCAGACTTCCTAATGGTCTGTTTTTCATGAGATAAAGTAACTTTTGAAATGCTTGTCTTAATCTTTTTTAAAAATGTTAATTTAATTTTATACTTACCTAAGTTTCAGGGTTTTTTTTCATAAAAATGTTGATTTGTTGAAATTAAAAAATGGATAAAATGTTTGGAAGGTCCAGAATAACAATCCTGGTCAAAACAGAAGAGATGATGCATCTCCCTGAGAGTAGCCAGTGGCACTCAGCAGGATGTGAGAGGGACAGGTTGACTTCCATCCTTTGTCTGCTTTGAAGCAAGCAGAAAACTTGTCTGTTTTACATGCCACCCTGCAAGTCTGACAAAACAGGTTTTAACCTAAGCCCCATCAGCACCAGAATATAATCAGACTTAAAGCTATTCTGCAGTCTTCCTTTGGGGGAATGAGAGTGTTCTGGAGGAGTGAGGGGTTGATGGACACATTTAGCTAATTTCAGACCAATACACAGTGGATGCAGTCTTGGAAGCCTTAACATTTTGCAAGACAAAACTTCTTGTTTCCCCAATAACTCTCTTTCCCAGCCACTCCTCTGCAGCTGTGCACTCATGGGATGGACTTCATCACACTTCATTGCAAATGTCTCCCACATAAGCATCTGTGCAGTCAGCCGGGCTCCTCTTATAAGAGGCAAATGGACTCTCTAAGTGCAGCTCCACTGACCTGACTGAGACATTGCCTTTAGGATAAGGTGAAATATGCTCCAGAAGTGTCTACTCCTCTCCAGTGACCATAGAAGGACTCTGCCCAAGTAGCTCAGAGGAAAATGTGGATCTGAATGGCAAATACGTTTCATCTCACCCATCAGCATGGTAATGGAGTGTCTCTGTCTCCCCTTTCTAGGTGGTCTTTAGCCATGAAAATCTTCTACCCTCTACTTGTTCTCTTTGAGACCTTCCTGGCTGTGGCAGGTAAGCAAGAGCTGTCACTGCAGGTTTACTTCCTGGTGGCTGGGAAAAAGAAGAAAAGGGTTATCCAGATCTTCTTCCTAAGTTGCAGGCTCCATCACAAGTGTGAAGCGATTCACAGTGACAATCCAAGATGAAATCCTGGCTAGGGCAATGTCAGTAGCAAAATGCCTCCTGCCATGGGGTGAGGGGGTAAAAGGGGAGAACTAAGGAGAAACATCATCCTCTGTCCAGTCTCTAGTCATGGTTGCTGAAGCCTGACACTGTTTTAACCAGAGCTAGCCAGAACCAGAACAGTCCCTCCCCTAAGCTTCTGTGAGGAGATGCAGAGAGAGGATGGGAGGGAGAATGAGAGGTGGGGAGGGAAGTCACTTGCAAATCAGTCCCAGAGGACCCTTGGGCAAACAGTTGGTCCCTGCTTGAACAAAGCATTTGAGCACATTTAGCTCTAAGCACCTGAGTTTTCCTGATGACTTCAGAGCCCAAGATCACAGTGCTGGCCAGAGCAATCTGAAGACAGAGCCCAGGTCTTCCCTGACCCTTACACCTTCTAAACTGGGCAGCTCACTCTCAGAAAATTCGGTACATTTTCTTGCCTATTCAGTGTCCAAAAGGCTATATCTATACTAGTAAACTAAGCAGTTTCAGAGCCTCTTCTCTAGCCCTGATGGGCAAATGTCACAATCTGGTCATGTATGTCCTATTAAACTTTCTTCTCCTCTAGAACAAGATTACTACATCCAAAGTGTCTTTTGGAAGCAATCCCTGATCCGTGCCAGCTCCCCAGCAGTACTTGGGAACAGTTTGGGAAAGTAGCAGTTAGCCTGGACCAAAACCATTCCAGGGAAGTGCTAGGAATTTCACAGTACAGATAATGAAGTTCCAGCGTTTGCACCCTGGTCCTGTTTTTTTCAGCAACCCTGTTTTACTAGTATAGATATATCCAAAAAGTTCAGGTTTTGATGAAGGGAAAAGATGGGAGAGGAGATTAATATGTTCTTTTTCTCATTAGAAAAAAAATAAGGTTGTTTTTTAATGAAATGTCTTGATCTATGGCCAACCCCAAGGCCCACTCAAATCTAGTAGAAGAAGTATAAATGGGCTGCAGTCTCTGCTCCCACTGAGTTTTCCCACACATAAATGCACTCCCACTGTCACACATGAATTAGTCTTTCTTGTCCTGTGATCTGACATCATGGCAGTATCTCAGTAAACTTATTTCCCAACTCACTGTGTCTGTTTTGAGAAGTGACGGGTGCTCCCCTGACTTGGTATATGTCCTGGTGCCTGGCAAGAGGGGGGATATGCCGATATGATGACTGTGGTGTCGCGGAAGAAGAGATTGGGACTTGCCAACATTACGTCATGCTCTGCTGCCGGTATATAGATTAAGAGGAAACTGGAGAAGATGTGGTGTCCTGAAAATGCCCAAATACCGGATGCACACCAGCCTTGGGAACTTGGGATCTTCTTCCCTAAATGCTTCCTTGTCTGTAATAAGCATTATAATGACAGTGATAATAAAATTGCTTTCTTATATTGGCAAGTCTTGTTTGTATCTCATTCATTTCTAAAGAGCACTTTCTTGTCTGGGACTTAGAAGTGAATCAAAGTGGATTGAAGTGTTATTTATTACCATGCTGAGCCCACTTTCCATGAGAAAAAGTGTAAAAAATAACTGACCTTTATGACCTTTAACTCTATACCAAAGGTGCTTCCTAATTCTCATCACTTCAATACCTGTGTATCTCACAACACCACTGTGTCCTCATGCATGGCCTTCTCAGGAAGAAAGCTCGTTCATCCCCATTTCACTGAGACACTCGGGCTAAGTCTGTATCAGTGAATTAAATAGTGCCAGAGCAAGGGCACAGCTGCTGGGACACAATCTTCCCTGGTGTTTAACTGTCAGCTTTGTTCCTGGCACACTATCTGTTGGCTCAGACCACCGGTATTGTCCCAAGCCCTCCCTCCTGTTCTGGAGAAAGGGAGAGCTGAACGAGCCCTGGCGCTGTTTAATTTACTGGTATAGAGACACAACCAAAGAGTCAAAGGGACTTCCCAAGGACACACAAGGGACATGCCTACACTGGTCTCAGGCTGCCTCTAAAGACTGCCCTGGAGAAAATATCTCAGGCCTGAGCACCTCCTCTGCTTGTCTAGATCTTAGGGCACACCATACAGCATCAGAGGGACAGTCCTCTCCAGATCTACCCCAGCCCACAGGTCATTTAGTTGGCTGGCTTTTCTGCACCATGCTCAGCCCGTGGAGTCAAAAGCAGTGCCCTGACCAACAGATCAGTACCTCACAGGAAAAGTGAAAATGAGAGCAGGAATGTGGCTGGAGCGCAGCCTTTCCGCTCCTGTCCCAGGGAGTCAAGTCAAGTCAAGTCAAGCCACAGGTTTGCTAGAAGATTTCGTTGAGGTGCCGTAAGACAGAAATAAGCAAAGTTTGAAGAGCCTCCTTATTAGCCCAAAATCAGGGCTTGTGTGCAGATAAAGCACACAGGAAATGCTTACAAGGTCCTTACAGTTCCCAGAGAAACCCTTCAAAGGACTAGCAGGTCACTGTAACCGATGATGAAAGGCCTCCCATGAAAGCAGTTAACCCACCCACAAAGGCACATTGTGTAAACCCGAAACGTGGAGCGATCTGAGCATATGAAAGGGACTGACTGAAACCCACCTGCATTCACCCACTGCTCAGCAGGCACGCAGGCTGGTGGAGGATACAGCCCAGTGGTGGGGCTTTCCAGTCAAGCGTTTTTCACTTCTAAGGGGACCCTAGGTCAATGCCAAGTGCACAGGGCTGCACTCAGATTTGCAGTCAGGGGCATCAAGTCACCACTATGCCACAAGGCACTTCTAATGCCAGCACTATGTTCCTAACAGGCACACAACCATCAGTGAGGCACAGGCTGCTCTCAGCAGACCCAGGTTATCTAGGTCTGGAAGGAGGTGCCGGTAGCTTGCAAGAAGGCAGGTATACACCTCAGCTCTGCCAAAGGGTGAAAAGGATCTTGCTTATCCAAAACCTATCCCCATCAAAACCCTGACACTGAGTATCTTACCTTTTTTGCCAGTGTTTTTGTAAAGAAATGTCCAGCTACAAAATTCAGGATTAGTAACCCCTGGTGACTAATGCAATGATGTATCTATATTAACAAACTGGTTCATCCCTCATTTTGCATTGAGGATCTTAGACACTGAATTGTCTACTTTACAGCCAGATTCATTTACACCCCATTTCCACTCTGGAATGAACCAATCATTTGCCTGTGTATAGAAAGCCACACACAGATAATCATACTCTATGGAGACAAGCCTGTGCACACCACTGAAGTTAGGGTTTCTCTTTTTGACAAGACTGCAATATGTCCTTCCCCTTCTGTGTCAAATCTTGTCCCATTATTCAGCCTCAAGAGATGTCAAGGTGTGCACCCCCTTTTGCCACCCTAGATCACAAAAGACCCTCCAACCTTTCCTTGCAGGGCTGACCTGATCCATATTCTCGCGGGCCACAAGAAAGGCTACCTTGCAGCTCCATGACTGTTTCAATCCACCGTACCCTTGTTGAGTGGACCAGCCAGTTGGGCAGCATGTCAGGGGTCCTGGGCTTCAAGTGTGTGATGTCTTCCAGGCTCAGAGACAGCAAGGAGTAATGACCCATTCAAGAGAGGATGCATTTCACCCTCACAAGGGAGACTAAGATACAGCACACAGTCACATGCGGGACCTGCCAAATCGAGCATGGAGAGCTTTGCTATCTGTTATAAGGCACAAAGAGGTTGAGAAGAACGGGAGTGACATTGCTTGAGGGAAACTCAAGACTGCACTTCATTATTGGAGTGGAAAAGCACTTAAAAAGCTACAAGCCAACAAACTGGCCTGGAGAGAGGAGACAGAAAAATTCTGCCCTTCACAAAGCCTGAGCAGGCTCACTTGGGAATCGCTATCAGGCTGCAGCAGGCATTGACTCTGCTGTTCCTCCAAGATCAGTATCTTTCTAGCACCAAATAGTCCATAGCTGCAATCTCTTTCGCCAGGCCTGCTTTACAATTTGTTCATCACATAGCCCAGAGGGGCTCAGGTGTGCTACACTGATTAACCATATGTGTGGCTGGGAGTTGACGAGAGCAGGGCTGTGGGGGCAGGACAACATCAGACAAATCCTTTATACCGGTTACGGAGTGCATGAAACCTGAGCACAATTAACTCCTGCTCCCCACCCCCACATCCCCTCCTGCCAGCRAAGCTTTCCAAGTATGGCAGAGAGCTCTTGAAGTACAAAGGCTTTTGTCAAACCCACTTCCCAGCCGTGCCACTATCCAGACACATTGCAGCGATGGAGTTCCTTTGGTTTGTCTTGGCCATCATCTTCCTGAATCCTCCAGGTAAGGGAGAAAAGTGCTGGGCTACAGAAGGAGATCTTGGGTATGTTGCAGACAGGAGGGACTTCACCCACCTCGCAGGCTTGATGAAGCGTGGTGGGTACCCAGAGCCATAACAAAGCTGTTGGAGATGGTGGCATCCCCACTTGAGGGACTGCCCAAATATCTCCAAGCAACTTCCCCTCATTCCCCCCTCCATGTTACCCCTATTGCTGTCCAGGCGACAGGCTGAGAGGGGAGCATCTGGGGAGGCTGTGAAGGGGTGGGATGGTGGGCAAAGGGGTGCATTGTGTTGGGAAGTGTCCAGAGAGTGAGAGCACCTGCTGCACGTCTGTGGACACACCAAGGATGCAAGTGACAGGTGAAACCAGGTGTTCAGACGTGCTCTGCTTTCCCATGACTGTTACAAGAGCCTTCTGGGTCATAGCGAACAAAATCCAGCAGTTTAAGTGTAGGAGACACCAGGGACACTCCAGAGATAAGACTTAAAAGCTTCCTCCAGGGGGGACGGTACTTTCTATTAAGTAGAGCAGAAGCCTGGGACAGAGACCCAAGCTCTACCACCATTCTGCTGAGAAGCCTTGCACAAGACATATCCATTTAGACCTCCAAAAAGCATTAGAAAAGGCTATAATCACTTAAGAATTGGTCCATCATTTTATTTCCATTTGCAAGTCTTTCACATCTGGATGAACAACGGGCAAAGATTCTGGCTGCAGCTGAGCTGCAGGTCACCTCTTGGGCCTGGTAATAGCCCAGGTGCGTTTCCTGTGTCTGACCCAATTGGTTTCTGCACAGATTGGCCTTTCAAGTATGTCTTTTTTCTGCAGGAAATGCCCAGGAAACAAGAAGTTGCATGCTTGCAGGTGGAGTGTGCCGGTCAGGACCCTGCTTCTTGGATGAATATGTTATTCAGCATTGCTTTGGATCATTTATTCCATGCTGTAGAAGTTATTCATCAGCAGCAAGAAAATACCGCTTCCACTACCGCTTTCCGATAAGAAACAAACTGTTGGTGAATCATGTCCCTTAGAAAGCCAAAGATCACTCCTTACTCTTTTTCAGGCTATTTTATTCCTGTTTTTCAGATGACATAATATGGATGTAAGGAGAATGCACTTGTCTCCACAGCTGATATGCTTTTCACTTCTGCTATGACTTTGTAGTAAACGCTGTAACTAAGCTAGAAATATGTAAAATACCTCGTAGTTTGGGTTTACCACCTGTTGGCACCCAGTGATTACAGACTGCATACTGACTTGAACTCTAATTTCATCTGTAACCAATAAAACCAGTATAGCCTAACAGAGCAGAACTCAGTGCTATGTGTGCACTCCCAGACTCCTGCCGTAATGCATTCCCAAGCTCCTTATAAATGGCTGGAAAGAGAGCAAACTTCACATGGGAAAATTCAGTTGTGTGCCCCAGCCATGAGATTACAGAAGAAGCTGCTCAGGCTCTGTCTTCACAGAGTGTCAGAGCGGGCAGCTGAGATCCAGCTAACATTTGCGCTTGTGATCTGGTTGTGTTTAATTTACTAGTATGTACGCAGACATAGTCTTTGTCTTTGTCTCCTTCAGCAAGGCAGACTGTAAGTGTCATGTATCATCAAGGGCCTCTGAGCCTCAGTCCCTGTTTTGTTTCAGGAGTATTGGCAGAGCCAAAAATCCCAGGGGTACAGGACTCTCCTGATGGGATTGCAAACCTCCATTGCCTTTGCTCTGTCTGTGTGTCTGCCCCCATCAGACTGGCTGGTCACAGGCCTGGAGGATTCTGGATGGGCAATGAGGGACAGTTCTCCTGCAGCCACATGGGTACGTTCTGTGCTACACATTTTACCCAATAGGCTATAGAGCACTCAAGGAAATCTCTGCCTTTTGATCTTCCTGGCTTTAAGGCCAGACTCAATTGCCCATGTATAGGCGTCTGGTGTCTCTTGAGCTGAGCCAGGGTATCATGCCTGGCTTCCAGAAGGGCACGTCCAGTGTCCTATCTGCCACTCTCATGTGGAAATCTCCAATAACTAGGCATCTCAAGTGACACAAGGTGCCCCTGTGAATCAAGATCTTCATGACTGTAAATCCAGGAGATCAAATGACTTTATCAAGTGCATCTGAACAATTTTTTTTTTCAGAAAGAAGGGAATTTTTAACCTGGACCTTTCAGTTATCCAGTTTAGGAAGTATCCACAGAAATAACTTCATTAACACAGCTGAAGGGTCATCAAACAGCAGGGACAGCAGCCAAGTGAGGGTAGGTAGAATATCTGATGCTGATTTTACAGTAAAAGCTACATATCTGTCACATAATTACCACCAAGTGGTGCGCTCTGAGCTCACTGGCTACCTCCTCCACCAGTGTTGTGGAGAAGCACTGTGTGGTCATCGTGCTCAGGAATGAGGCCTGCCAAATTCCTTGGAAGCCAAAGCTGGAATGACTTTTTGGCAGGAAAATCACATCCAGGTTTCAGCTGGAAGAAAAATTCACAGGAGCTCAGGCAAAAATGAATCACTCCTAGCCTGCGCGGTTCTCCTCATTGCAGCTCCTCAGGAGCCTGCCTTTGCAGGTTCCCACCCTTCGGTTCATCAGCTCCCCAGGCACTTCGCTGGCTGTAAGTGAAGGGCAGAGGGATCTCCTGCACCTCCCTGCCCACTGAGCTGTCTACAGTTGGCAATCCACCAGTCGAAAATGCCAACTGCCAGGAACAGGAAGCGGGGAAGCCGATAGTCGGTGACTGTGAAACGAGTCGACGTTGTTTGGAACGGCAGCACTGGGTCAGAACGACACGGAGCAGAATTTCTGAGCAGCGAGTGTTACACTGGAGACTGGCTTATAACTAATTTCTGCCTGCACCCTCCCTCTTCCAGGATGCTATCCAGCATGCCAACAGCATACAGAGGCTTCTGCAAAGTCTCACGCTCAGCCTTGCTGCTTTCCAGCAGAAGCAAAGCAATGGGGATCCTTTGGTTCATTTTAATCTTCATCTCCCTGACTACTCACGGTAAGACCAGGAAGGCCAAGGGTGGTAAACAGAGGCAGCTGGGAAGAGGAATAAGCTTTCATAGCTGAGCAATCATATCAAAGTATTATAGGTACTGGGGGGGAGAGATGTCCTCAGGTTTCTGGATGAAAAAATGGGTCAGGCACTTTGGCAAAACATGTAATTCCATCCCTAGGAGTAATTCAGGAATGAGGAGGGAAATAGCTGTGAAAACGGGGCATCTCTCTGCCTCTCTAGGAGCAGAATATTTGGGCAAACCTTAGAGGATATGTCTTTTGCCTCTGCTCTGGTGCTCATTTTTGGAGGCTCTGGGAAAGTGCTTCTTCCTTTTCTCATACTGCAGTTGTTTCCTTGGTAGGGTGAGGACAACTGTTCCAACCTCCAGTGTAAGGTGTTTGAACAATATCCTGAAAAAATGATTGCATGGCAAAATGCTGAGTGAAGTTGACTCTGAACTTTGGGGTTTTTTTTTGACAAATACAGATATCTGAAGCTGTCCTTTGAGACAGGAATCCTAGGTGTGCTCTTTGAGATTCGCAGCTGTGCATGCCCAGGCTCCATGTGTGCTCTCAGTCTTGCCTTGGCTGACCGGGCACCCTGTGTCAGAGAAAACTCTGTGCATTTTACCTACCAACTTGCTGCTTCTTTGTACAGGAAATGCTCACGGACCAGAAAGCTGTAACCATGAAGGGGGTTTGTGCCGAGTTGGAAACTGCATTCCTGGTGAATATCTGGCTAGTTACTGCTTTGAACCTATCATTCTGTGTTGTAAAGGTTTGTCACCGACTACTATAAAAAGCTGAAGATTTCTGAAGGAGCAAACTGCAGCACATGGAAAGCTGCAGGCTCTGCTAACAAGGAACAGGCTGTGACTGAGTTTTATCTCCTGGGAAGGAATGCTTTGTCTTTCTATGACTGTTGCTTCCCTGGGACAACTTTTGCTCCAGTTGTCAGAGGCTGTGGATTGACTAGTGGACTTCTGAATGTGTTGTGTTTTGCTTTTGCTGTGACTTTCTAGAAGATGCTGCAACAGGAAGAAATTGGGGCCTTCCATTCGCTTGTGTATTGCCCCTTTTGACATCTGGCAGTTACCTGTTATGCCCAGATGAGAAATCGCCTTTCTCCTTACCTGAAAGAAATAAACCTGAAGTTCAACAGAACAGCAAGTGCCCTTCTGTGACTCCTGCTTACTCAGCAAAATTGCTGGTGGTGGGATGCACTGTCTCCCATCAACCAGAAACAAACACAGTGATCCAGTTCTCAGCAGAACAAGTTGGCTCTGCCTCTTCCTTTCCTTTCCCAGGGAAAACAGTTGCAATGGAGCAGCCCTCTTTGCCATCACTTCTGATCCAAAAGCTATCTGTTTTGACATAAAGTGTGGCCCATGTGTCTCAGGCAGGCTCCAAGCACATATCTACTCTTCCTTCCCAGGCTGTGCCAGGTACTTATAGGCACTGGGAAAGGGTGGCTGAAGGGTTAAGACATGAAGAGGGAGCAGGAATTCCCCACACACATACCTTTGGGCTTACCCACACATACTCTACTCATAGGCAGGGTTTATAGCAGCGGTGAGCATACTGTCAATCAGCCATACCTCCCCCGGCTAGATCAGGTAATGCAAAGCCCGGTAGGGCAGTCTCCAGTTCATTCTTCTTCCGCAGCACAGTGAGAAGAAGAAAGAGCCCAGGGTCATTTGTTTTAAACTGGGGGAGGGATCTGAAGACTGTGCAAAATATTGCCCTTGACAGTCCACTCTCTTCATCCATGGGCTGCATTTCTGGTACTTCTTTTCTCTGTAATCACCAGGCAATAAACACAATGCAATTAGCGTATTTGCACCTAATAGCTTTCTGCCTATGAGATGTCTCAGCCTAAATCCAATTGGTCTCCAGATGTGCTCTCAGCCCTTCTCTGTTTCTTTCCCCTCCTTTGATCTTTCAGCCTGAAGAATTTTGATGCCCCTTACACCACTTGCCAGTTTGCTCTTGGTGGCCCCATCCCGGTAAAATGCTTCTCTCCAGGGCAATCACATCTGTATAAGCAAGAAAACAATGATCTAATGAGAGAGTTATACCAATTAGCTCATGCATTGGTCAGAGCCAGGGAAAAGTCCTCCCTAGGAGACAAAATTCTTTCTCTGGTGAATCAAACAGGAAAATTCCCATTGACTTCACTAGGGTCAGGACCCATCATGAGAGGTTCAAAGATGAACTCATTTGAGTAACTTGATTCTCTGGGCAATTCTGAGGCCGCCCACGAGCAGCCCAGCTATTTTCTTTGGGTTATCATAACACACACAGAGCACAGTCTGGGACTTGAATGCATGCAGGGAGATACCAGCACTTCACTGGAGATCCTCTGCCGTCAGATGAGCTGACAGGAGAGCTTACTAACACAGACCTGGCTGTTGGCTTGGGAACCGTGGCTGAAAACAGAGATGGGCCTGAGCCCAGGGCCAAATTCCTCCCCATATCGTAAGGACTCCAAGCTAGCTCTCCAACGCACGTTGAAATAGGAACTCAGCACAGACAGGCATGTAAATCAAGGAGCATTTCCAAATCAAACAGTTTATTTCTCACATTCATCTACAAAGTTCATGATTCACTTCTCTTATCCGGATGACTGTTAGCCACCACATTTACAGCCTGCTTTCCTAAGAAAGTGAAGCGTATGAGCTCATGCAGCTCATCTTGTAAATCTCTCCGCCAGTTGTTGGACCTTCTGCCCCCTATATATTTTGAACCTGTTGGGCAGCTGAGTTTTGATCGGGGTAAGGTGGAAATGCTCAGCCAGCTTATAGGTAGCTAATTGCCTGACAGTTTCACGTTGTCCCTTTGGCAGTAACATGACAGTAAGTGCAAGCTGCTGCTGCAAGACACTGTCCCACACTCCCCTGGCTATGCATTCCCTTGCTTAGTGAGCTTTCTGAAAAATAGCCCTCAAAAAAAAAAAAAAAGAACAAAAATCCATTATCATTTCTGCCAGATTAGCAAGATGAATTGATTTCCCTTCTGGCTACCTGATCACTCACTCTGACACACAGAGAGGAGAGAGAAAGCACTGAGGACACAGATGGAGAGTGGAGAACTGCACTCTCTGATACATGGAAGATACTATTTCCATGTTTTTTTGGCCCAGAAACTCACCTGGAGTCTGGGGGACAGTGCCCAGACACCAGGACAGCTCTTTTAAAGCTGGTGTCCCTGCCCTGTGAAAGAAACAGGCTTTTGCTCTCCTCTCCCTCTAGCTTTTCACTCACAGCTATTTTGCTGTGGACCTCTGAGCTCTCAGCTAGGTTTTGCTCTGTTTCCCTTTGCCAGCTGCCCAGGTTGTCTCCCTCAAAAACTGTTCATGCTTATTCCCTCTCCGTGGCAAAGAGGAGTTGTTCTGAGTTAGGACCATGTTTTCCATTCAGCGAATCCCACAGTTTCCTGTGTGGCTCTGTATTTGCAAAAGATAAATCCTCTCTTTTATGCAGAGGCCACATCCACCGCATCAGCACCTGCTGCTTGAATGAAACAATAATATAACAGCAGTATAAGATGTTTTGGTGTGAGTATGTGATAGGGTATGCTGCTTCCACAGAAACCAAGGAAATCCAGGCAAAGACCAGCAGTGTGGAGAGAAATTAGTTACCAGGGTTGTGTGTCACAGCATCAGGGTTGTGTGTCATGTATCCCTAGGAAGAAGGAAGGGCTCAGCTCCTCTTGCTGGGTGAACACTTTCTTCCGCTCAGCCCAGATCTGTTCAGCTGTTTGTTTTAATTTGTCATGGGACCAGACTCAAACACCATTTTCCACCACTTGTATCCAAAAGTCAAACAGTATTTCTCATTAGAGGCACTCAGCAAAGGACATCTCCAACATGATCCTATGCTCCAGCTGGAGGAATTCTTTCCATGGAGAACAACACTGCCTGTGCTGCACCATTTCCGTGACTGTAAACCCCAGTGGAGTCAGTGGAGTTACTCTGAACCCCTCCTGACACCACACCTGCATTATTGCATGTAGAAATAGAGTGGACAGTCAGACAAGCTAAGGGGGAAGCCAGAATTGCAGAGGAAATAAGAAGGTGAAGTCTACCATCCTTTAAGAGATGTAGGCTGATGAGAATTTAAATCAGACTAGAGGACCGCTCTAAAAAGAGATTAGGCTGAGTTTCTTGGCCTAATTGGAGAAAAACAAATGAGGAAGAAGACACTAGTGGGAAAGGCTTGGGAGATCCCTTAGCTTTAGTTACCCGTAGCTGACAGAGCTCAAACAGTTACAGAAAGAGGGATTCTTCATCACGACCCCAGCTGTCCTTTGCCAGCTTCTGAAGGAGACATAAAAAACATCCAGACATCGAGGGAGATATATTTTGGGCCTCTGCAGCCATTTCAGCTCCCTTAGCCACAGGGACAGCCCAAGGATGCAGCCAGGGTAGAGGCCTGCCCTCATGTCTGGTCTGTTGATCAGCACAAGCCTCATGAATAACTAGAGATGTTAGTTCATCAAAACAAGACATGAATGTCCCCCTCGCTGAAATTTGTTTGCTGTTCCCAGGCAACAGGCCAATGTTTGTTTGGCAGAGATAGCTAGACTAAAATGAAATCCTCCGCTTGTGGTCTATAAACACCAATGTAAGCTGAGCTGTATGATCAGAACTGGAATGACGGTCGAACAGGCTCCTGTTTGAGGAAGCTCATCTCTCATAATCTTGGTCAAACCTCTTGCATTCAGGATGTCCCTTACGTCTGCAGCAATCCCATGCAAAGAAATGCAGGCACTCGCATGCATGACTCTTCTTTCAGCTCAGAAGAAAGAGGGTCATATTCAGTCTTTGCACTTGGCTGCTCTTTCCACCAGTGAGGCTGAGTGAAGGCAACAGCCATCCTGCAACAGTCCAGATACAGGGGCATGTTAGGAGGCTAAACTGGGTCTGGACTCGGAGGCTGTATCTACACAAGAAAGTCAAACACTGTGAGGTTCATGCTCAAATATTGGCAGATGTCCATCCATGCTATTGAATTATTAGCACTATTCTTGGCACAGGTTTGCCTTGGGGCAACTAGCACTTTCCCAGACAAGTCCTTGACACAGTTTGGAGCTTGGCACATGCCAGGGTCCATTTGTAATGGACATCTGGATGTGGCCATGCCACTGGAGGGGAGGAAGAGTTTAGCTGTGCAGACAAGAATTTTGCTGTGCCAGTTTGCCATGGGCCAAAAAGCAGCATTTTGCAAAAAATGGGGAGAAAGGACAGACTTGCAGATTCGCACCATATAAAAGGAAATCTTTTTGCACTCTGGGAAGTCGAGAGGAGGCACAGCAGAGCATGCTGAGCACTTCGCTCCAGAGGACTCTCTTTCAAAGCAGCACTGGCATCAGGTGGTTTAGGGGAACATGACAGAAGTCTAGAGGATCGTGAAAGCCTACAGAAATGTGCTGAGGGTGAATGGGGGGCTGACTGTCCACAGCCTCTTCCTGCACAAGAGCTATGGGGTAACTAGGAGGGGCCTTGTTTAAAACGAATGAAAATTGTTCCTTTACATTGCAGGTTGCAGACCTGTGGAACACTTTGCCAAAGGATATTATCATGTAAAACTTGTAAATGGTTTCAAAGGGAGACTGGAGAAGTATTTGGAAGGGAAATTTGTAGGTGATTACTTAATAGACAGGCAGGAGGGAGCCTGAACCTCCCCAGAGCAGAAAACATACCAACCGCAAGCCAGGCATGCTGTCCTGTGGCGAAGCAAAAAGCGAGCAGCACTCCCCAAGGTCAGGGCCCTTCTTCCCATGCTGAGATGCAGAGATTTAGAGGGTTTGGCAGAAAGTAACAGGGAAGATGAGGAGGCAGGATGCCAGGGCAGGCGGGTGAGCTGAGAAGTGGCTGGCAAAGGGGCTCCAGGAGGCCCTGAAATCACTGCAAGGTTTGCCCCTATGGATTCCCTCCTGTGGTCATCCTTGCTGCGGCCAGTGTAAATTTATCCCAAGCTGCTGAGACAAGTAGCCTGATTTTAAAAATCCAGCTGCTCAGGTCCTGACCAAAGCCAGATGAAGTTAGTGGAGAGGTCCCCTCCCATTTCAGGCTGTGGATTGGATGGGGATTGACTTAGACTCCTCCTCAAAAACCCCTGAGGGCAACTCGGAGCTAATTTCTATGGTGTGAGTCACAGAGCACAGATCGGCCTCTGTGCACTGTGGGATCTGAAAGAAACCAGCTGGTGACAGGTTAGGAGCAGAGAAGGGCAGGACCAGCTGCACCCAATGCGGCCCATCAAGGAAGGAAACTCACCAAAGTCTGAGGCCAACTTGGTGTAGGGATCACGCAGGAGGGAGCAAGCCCAGCTGCAGTCGGAGCAATCACCCAGGAGCCAGAAACTTTCTGCCCCTGACTTCTGGGGAAATCTGGTTTATGTTGGTGTTGTCTGGTTTTGGCTCTTTTCTGCCTTATATTGATGAAAGGTCTAGTCTTCCCATGCCAGCAGAATAGCTGTCTTTCCCAAGGCGAATTCTTGAACTCAACGCGTGCACCATAGCTGCAAAGCAGGGAGTCGCAGTGGTGTGGAGGATGCATCCTGACCACCTTTGTGTCCGCCTCTGTGGAACCTGCAGCATATGCACTGATCCAGATGCAGCTCATCCTCTGAGCAATGGCTGCTGTTCCCACCAGGGGAGAGCAACTGAACTAGAGATAAAATATGGCTTTTTGCCATCCATCAGCAGCACCTGGTATCCTGACTGTAGACTTAGTCTCTAGAGCATATCCAGCTGTCTTCACAGACATGTACAGATCCACCAGGTCACATGGCTGGAGCAGGACACTCATGTGACTGACCCCCACAGCACATTCCTCCCTGCTAGGGTTGTATCTCAAGACAGAGTTGTAATCTCTTTTCTGTTCTCTGTCCCCATGTCCTGGACACGACTGGGCAGGCTGAACCACCAGCTGGTGTCTTGGGTACAATGCCACGAGAACCAACATGCTAGATAAGCCCTGTAACAAGTCACCCCCATTGCACCATCTCTCACGTTGAAGATGCAGATCCTCAGCAATACATGGTGGGTTATGGTCTTCCACCAACCACACAAAGCTGGATATGCAAAACACAGCCACTTCCAGAGAGTCTCTACATACATCCTTGAAACCATCCCTCCCACAGATAGGGTTAAGACCCCGTTTTCTTTCCCTAAGTTGTGTGTTGCCTGTGTGCACGACATCCTGTTTAATGCTCAGCGTCCTGTGATCCAAAGTCCAGCTGGTGAAGGGCCCCTTATCTGCACTGTTTGATGAAGTTGATCCTTGTTCTGTTCAAGCAACCTGAAGGCCAGTGGCTTTACTTTTTTTCAGTATTGGCTGGCATCCAGCCTGCAAATAAAAGGCCATCAAGGTGACTTGCAACGGGAAAATTAAAGACATGGTGACACCCTTTGCTGTTTCGTTGCTGTAAAAAGAAACCTTTAGAAGGTTTCTATTTTCTCTTGCACTTTTTGCTGTTGTTTGGGGGAGATTTCTGTTTGTTATTTGTTTTGTGTTGTTTTCCAACATTGAAACTCAGGTCCCACCTTTCCTCATTTCCTGGAACTGGGCTGGAGAACTAATACAAAGCACAGAGCTTGCCAGCTTTCTTGGGAGATCTGTAATAAACAATTTTTTCCTAAAGCTCCTGCTCGTGATAATTACTAGGAGGTATCCCAGCTTTCCTACTCTAATAAACACATAAACAAGATGTTGAATTAGATTTTTCCTGACAGTTGTAAACAAAAGCTTGGAAAATGATCTCTTGGCAAGCCAGAAATTGGGAAATACAAACAGCATTTTGATTTTTAATGATTTTTAAGCCTACTTTGTGATGTTTGGGAGTGCTGAGGAAGGGACTGGATTTTTTCATGCTTGAGCTTGTCAAGGCTAAGCACAGGGACTGGGAACTGGAAATAAAACTTTGATCCTTCAGACCCTTGGGCAGACTTTTAACATCATGTGCTCAAGCCTACAAGCACAAGAAGAGCCAGACTGGGTCAGCCCCAACATCCTGTCTCCAACAGCAACCAGTAGCAGACTCCCCACTGCTCAGTGCAATTTGTTGACAAAACCCTGCTTTTTTTTGCTGTAATGCGGTGTATCTATGACAGGGAACATCCCAGTGCAACTGTTTGCTGGAATGTTGAAATGTACCTGAGATTGACAAAGTTCCCTCCACTCCAGGAACATTACACAAGCCCTGGGACCTATAAATCCAGGATTTTCCTGTCCCCCATCTCTTTACGGCCCTTTACTCCTCCTCACCCTGGAATTTCCACCTAGGCTCAACCATGCGGATCCTCCAGCTGCTCTTTGCAATCATGGTCACGCTCCTCCTCCAGGATGTTCACGGTAAGGATAAAATACTTGCAGGGGTTTCCGTGGAAAAGGGACAAGGCAGGTTCCCACCCTGAGGTAGGCAAGGACAAGACAGGGCCCTCAAGTCAAGCCAAGGCTGACCCGACTCTTGCTTCCAAGGAACAAATATCTTTTGAAACATTGTCTTCAAGGAGTTCCTGGATGCAGAGCCTTGGCAGGAAGAGAAGGTTTTCCAGGCTCACAGACAGTACGTCCCCTCCTCTCTACCGTCTCAAAAGCCACAAAGAGATGCTGAGTCTGAGCTAGGAGCCTGAGCTCTGAGGCTGACCAGGATGCAAGTCTCTCCCTCTGCAAAACGAGGAGAACCCCCTGAATTCGAAAGGCCTTTGCAGTCACCAGGTTTAGAGGACAGCCTTTGGGACTACCAAGGGCGACAGCGCAATATTGCCTGGCAGTCTCACCCTGATGATGAGGGAGGGCTATTTTAGGCACCTTACGCATGTGTTTTCTGGCAGAAACAGGTGCATTTTTGGGTGTGCATTAGCTGCTACTTGATGTCACAGGACATGTGTGCACTGCAAGGAACAGAAACTGCCGGAGAGCTGCAAAGCCAAATAGAAAATTAAGCTCCATTCAGTCTAATTAACCTTAACAGCCAGATTAAAATTAAACTGGCTCAAGCTATTAAATAAAGCACAAGTGGATGACTACCTTTGCCTGACTGCTATTTAGACTGAGTTTGGACAAAGAATAATAGCACACCTGTATCCTTTGTATAAAGCAACCAAAGACTAATTCAAAAGTTTATCTATAAAAGGGGATGAGCTTTGGGGGAAGGTGGGAGGAAGGACTGTTAGTTTGTTTTTTGGGTTTTTTTTGCCTGTCTCTTTTCTTCTGGGGTTCTGTTTTAATAGAAAGATCACACTTGTCGTGGCCTTTTCATTGGCTGCTTGCATATTTATTAGGAATTTAGGTCTCATCCAGCTGTAAGGTCATTATGGTGTTATTAGGACTATGGTAGTATAACTAAAATGTAAATCAACTCTGACAAACAAGAAGAGGAGACTTACCTACTCAGCTTGTTTATGCTCTTATCTAGTTAACTCAAGCCCTAGGGACAAAGGTAGGAGAGAGAAGAATTTGCCCACTCCACTGACGGTGGCTAATATTCCACTGCTATGCCCTTGAACCTTCCAAAAAACCCAAAACTTGGTGTTCCTGCTATGTGTAAAGAAAAACAGCACACTGAGTTTTTAGGAAGTTAAGAAGATTAAGATGATTGAATAAGTAAATAAAAGACTTGCTCTAAAAAGAGCCTTTTCTGACTTTTGATGTTGCCAAGGGATCCACCTCACCTGACTCAGCCATCCCGAAGTTTGGCATCTCATCTAGGCTAGCTGTTAAGAGACTCCCCGTGCTTGGTGGGAGGAGGTGCCCCTCTCAAGCACATCTGACCTTCACCATGAAGGCAACTGAATTTCCCTGTTGCCAACGACAAGTGTTTCATTGCTCAGCCAGTGATGACATACTCGGTGGGTTCCCACATCTCCTGTCTCTTTTCCCTGTGCAGCCAGTGGTCTTTCGGACAGCCAGCAGTGCAGGAACAACCACGGCCACTGCCGGAGGCTTTGCTTCCACATGGAGCGCTGGGCAGGGAGCTGCAGCAACGGTCGCCAGCGCTGCTGCAGATGAAAGCAGCCATGCCGGGTGGGACCACACCAAGGAGACCAGCCTGAAACGAGAACTGTGCATAGGGGTGGCTTTTGGACACCACCTGCATCTACACCCACAGCTCGGCTTGTCCATCACTAATAAACTGGCAGTTTTATACATCCCTCTGGATCCAGAGTACAGCCACATTTCCCTGCGAGGTGGACCATCCAGCCTGGCATTTGGGGTTTGATTCGCTTGACTTCACAGAGTCATTTATTGCTGCTTGAGATGCACTGGGGCATCCAAAACATCTGCACAGATCTGGCAGATGTGGCACAGGACCCAAGGGAGACCTGTGCCTGTCCAGAGTGGCAGCCAGAGAGAGATCTGCTGCACTTGCCTGAGCAATCGTACAGGCTCTCTTCTAGCCCATCTATCTGTCTGTCTCTATCTCTGTCTACAGAAGACACCACAGCAGGAAACCACCTTTCTCTCCTAAGAGATGTATCTGAGACAGATGCGAGATTTGCCCTCCAGAAGTGCCTTTTCCTCCCCACCAACTAACTGCAAGGCAAACCTAGGTGAATGGCACAGCTTAGCCACCTCCTTTTGAGATGAAGCAAAGGTGAGTGAGGCAGAGAAATCCCACCCCCCACGTGCAAAACAGTTCATCACGTAGTCACATGGCAAGTGTGGTGTGGTGCACACCTGCCTAGTTTCCTGCATGGAGCTATTCTCACCTGACCTCTTGCTTGCACAGTGGGAAGTCTAAAGAAAAAGAAAAACACCTCATATGACCTCATATGACGATAAAAGCTGTAAGAGCTTTTATGGCCTCACTGCTGTTTGCTGGTAAGGGATACTCAGGGCTGAGTGTGATTGCAGGTATGGGGACAGAAGAAGAGGATTCAAGCAGCTGATGTGACTTTGGAAGTGTTCTGAGCAATTGCTTTTGGGGAGGCTGTAAAACAGATGAATAAATGCAATTTGCTTAGCAAAAAAAAAACAAAAAAGGAGAAAATTCTTGCCAGAGGAGACATGATGAATGAGCACACGAAGGAGGAGAAAGATGTAACAGCCAAGAAACCGCTGCCCTGACTCCGAGCCAGGAAGAGACTCTGGCTATATCAGGCTTTGCGACAGCAGGTGGCAGTCCCAGCCTGCTCCCACTGCTTCACAGGGTGCAGGCCAAAACCGAGGAGTGAGCATCCCTCCCGAAAACCCTGCTACCCAGCCATCCCCTCCATGAGGAGGTCTGGCATATGTGTCATCGCGCACACACACTGCCGTCACACCAGTCGCATTCACAGCGCCGGGCAGAGAGCGGCTTTGTAAGGATAGGGGTGTGCAATGAGGGGAACTGCAGTCTCATCTGCCATGTGTTTAAAATCATAAACTGATAGAAATTTTTTTGATAGAACTTACAAAACTGACTTAAAAACTGGGCGGAGGGGAGGGGTAAAGGGAAGAGAAGGGCAGGGACAGAGTTACAAACTAGTAAGACTAGGGGCTGAGGCTTAC
The DNA here is from genome assembly GCF_003343035.1 of Apteryx rowi. Classification (NCBI taxonomy): domain Eukaryota; kingdom Metazoa; phylum Chordata; class Aves; order Apterygiformes; family Apterygidae; genus Apteryx; species Apteryx rowi. Next base: position 1,633,313 of record NW_020448041.1, on the reverse strand, counting down.
AAAGGCTGAATATTAAGTCCTAAATATTAGGGTATCCTGCAGCCGTCCTGGGAGCTGGAGGTGTTCGTACCTTGCTGATACTCCAGCCTTCCACCAGTGAGAGATTTCAATGAAAGAAAAGTTTTTCAAACCCCTGATGGAGCCAAAGGACAACAGGGGGCTCAAAGCTCCAACTTACCCCAAGGGCATAAATGTTCTGAAGAGCTTAGACAGGAGGCAGGCTCGGGTATTTCAAAGCCCCAAAAAGATTTAGATGTGTGGCCCCAAATTCTTGCTTCTCTTAAATCAGTTATGGCAGAGGTAGTATTTCCCCTGCCCCTTGCAAGGCTGCACTGCAGACCAGCAAAGCCAGAAGTATGAGSGCCAGCTGTCTGGGGTAGACCAGTTGTCCACCAGAAACACACAGGTGTGTGCCCACGCTGTTCCAGTTGGGGATCCTGCAGAAAATCACCACGTGAATGTGAAGCTGGCATGGTGCTAGAGGCAGGTTGCTCACGCCTGAGACTGGGATGTGCTCTCATGGCCAGAGCAACCCCTGGTAATCCCAGCTGTGGTGGGACCCAACTTTAGGTATCTGTGTGGAGATGCCTCCACTAGAGCTGGTCACCCTCAGCTCTTTCCATCATCCTTGGTAACTGGCACTCTGAAGATGTGATTCATTTGGCCTATTTTAGAAGTCTACTTTAGGATGAGGTGAGCCAGAAATAAAACAAACCAGGGCTTTGGCTGGCCTGGAGGTCAAACAAGGGCTAGGGCTTGCACCAACACAGTGCAGGCAGCTGAACTCTCCCCTGCCCACCCCAAAGCAAGATGTCTGAAAGCAAATTGCCTGATGACTCCCTGGGCTTTGCTGTCCCCAATCCATGCCAGGGTAGTGTCTGGAGGAGGGACAGCTGGCACAAACCAAAAGCTTTCCAAGGAGCACAATAACAACTTAACAATGTGGGCGAGGAAGCGCCAGCTTCCAATCCTGCACCCCAGGGGCATTAAGGTGCTGCCTGGGGGGGCTGTTTCACACATGCCTCATCCATGCATTTGGGAGGTGAAACAGGATAAATTCTGGTATTTCAGAGCATATCCCAAAATCATGTAAGGGGCATCATTGCCTTTTCTTCCTTGTTTGCTGATGTTAGGTGCAATTATGAGTGATGTCCCTTCTTCAGATGGGAATGGGCCAAGCCAAGCATCATTTAAACTACTTCCTTCCCAAAATGTAAATTTGGGAGACTCTGGTGCTAAGAAAGAAGGGGAATTGACCACCACAATGGGCAGGACTCACAGAAACAGTGTGTCACACAGAAAGGGAGGTGATGTAGGGTGATCAGGGATGGAAATGTCTGGAGGATGCAAGACCCTGGAGAGGGAAAGAGGGGTATGAAAGTCTCCTTGAGAGAAAAGATAGAAGGTTCATCTCTTGAGAAAACCCAGAATATAGGGATAGCAAGGAGGTGACCAAAATTCCCAGCCCTACAAACTGCATCCCAAAAGCTTCCTACAACTGTGAGACCCCTAGGTACACAGCACAGCCAGAGCCATAACAGGAGGAGGCAACATCCACCACTCTTCCTTGGGTGTAAGGAGGTCTGGTCTCATCTTCTGCTGCTGCCTGACACCTCAGGATCATAGGGACAGGGTGTCAGTCTTGGTGCCCCAGGAAAGGGATGGGTGAACCACCATAAGTGCCAAAAATTACTGCAGAGCTCCCTGTATCCCTGAGAAGCTGAGCATAGTGGGAGACCCAGTAGCTATCTGTATCCAGAGAGGACAAGAGATCACTCCCTCTACTACCTGTGCCAAGACCTGTTCTCCAGCTCTGGCCTAGTCTGACCCTGTCCAAATAATTTAATTCTCTTGGCCTTCAAAACAGTGCGGCTGCATGCAAACTCCTGGGAACGGTCCTTGGGGATTTGGGTCACCTGTTGCCCATGCCAGCATGGTCCTGCTCCTCACCAGGTGACGTGGAAGTGGTTCTCTGAGTCCCACAAGTGACATGTGACTTAAGTTCACATCTCATGGTCCTCACCCAGGATCAGGAAATAGGGTAGGACCTTTAAGCTTGGGAGCATGGCCAGGAATAACTGGCCCTTCAGGGATACCAGTATAGGAGCAAGATCTTTGGGTGCTCTTGGGAGACCTGGCTGTAACTTAAACTGGACAACCCATTCAGCTGTCTCTCCATTCAGTTATCTTTCTGGGCCACTTCTGGGCAAACAGTCTTCCCCAGAGCTGCCCCAGCAGTCAAGAGGTGCTTTACCAAGGAGCCAGCAATTTAGCTGGATTTATACCGAGCAGTAGGTTGGCTTCACTCTGGTGACTCAGCGGTGGGGCTTGACACCCAGCGGAGATAGGTCCCGTCTTCCTCCTTGCCCCTCTGTCTAGACTCTGTACTTGAAACTCCTGAGCTGAGGGGGAAGAAATTCCCCCGGTCCTCCTACCACCGCGGATTAACTCAGCGAGGGGTCTGGCTCCAGTAAACTCCTGGGCTGGGAATATTCCCAGCTTTGCTCCTCTCACTCTACAAGGCTGGAAATAACACAGCAGTGCCTTCACACAGTCCCTTCTCCTGGATGCTGCTCCTCTCCTCTGAGCGGCAGTCCAGCTCCTCGGGGGCCTTGGAAAGCTCAGCCAGGGGTTAGCAGCCACTCCGGCTTGCTCAAACCATCAGTCCCATCGAGCAGATAAGGCTCCCCTTGATAACAAGACCTGTCAGAAACAAGCCTCCAGTTTTCCACCTTTTTGAAGTCTGGTTGGTGAAGTTTTGCAGAACTTTGTCTTATTGCCAAAGTAACCAACTTCCAGTCCCAACTTTCTTCTTCCCTTCTTTTCCCCATCCTCCTATACTCCCCCTGCCTCCTTCCCCCCCCTTCCCTCTTCCTCCTCGCTCCTCCACGCACACACCTCTCTGTGGGGCTGACACAGATGCTGGGTGGGGGGGAGGGATGATGTCATCTGTTTTTGACCCTGCAGAGGAGAAAGGCGCTGCCGGAGAAGGCAACGGCTCGACACGTCTGCCTCTATCCAGCCTGGCGCCGGCAGCAACTGGGAGCCTTCCTCTTGCAGCTGCCTCTGCACCTTATCAGGGGCAGGATGACATCTTCGGGAACGCGCCGAGCCGAGCGGGCTGCCGGGGTTGCAAGAGAAAGGAGGCTGCGTGCTGGGAGCCCCTGAATGTGAGCCTTGTGAGAAGCACACACGCCTCTGTGCGTCCGTGTGTGTTGCGTGTTTGCTGCAAACAGTTCCTGGCAGCAGACGCAGAGGGAAATTGCTCCCAGCAGGATGGAGCCAGCTATCAGCTGCTGCGGAGAAGAAAGCGTCTCTATGCCGCAGCCGAGCCGGAGTCAGCAAGTTGAGGAAGGGTGGGCAATGCTGTCGCCTCACTCTGCTCCTGCTGAGGCTGGTGGGAGTTTAACCTCTCGCATCCTGGGAAAGCAGCCTGCAAAATCCTGCGTGACAGTCTGCAGAGGGTTAAAATGTCCCCCTTTCCATCGAAGAAGGAGGCCAAGCCTTGAGGGCAGAGGGAGGGAGGTGATTGCTTCTGCCCTTCACTCAAAGCTTGGGGTGAAAAGTGCTTTCAGGCAGGGCTGGCTACAGGTTTACTGTGGGCACAGTTTTGAGGTGGAGCATTTGGTCCTCAGCTAAATGTTCTTGGCAATTTTTTTCCAACTTCAAATGGAAAAAAATCTCATTTTCGATAAAACAGTAAAAGCCCATAATGCTGCCCCCACCTTCCAAAAATACTGCTTGGTCAAAAAGGAATGAAATATTTTTGGCTAAAGCCAGAAACAAACTGTGCTTCCTCTCTCCTACAACACAGCTCCTAGGAAGGTAAATCCTTATGAGACATGGGAGGTCAAGGAGAGAGACAGCTCTCTAGAGGAGATGGGACCATTAGGGACAGGAACCACAGCCCCTGTGAGGCATGCAGCAGAAATTTAAACACTGAGTGTTTCTGTTTCCCACTAGAAAATTTACAGACTTGATTTTTGGGGTGGAAAAAATAACATTTTCTGTAAAAAACATTCTTACTTGCTGCAATTACAGTGGGAAAATAGCATAAAGTAGACACTGAAAGTCGGGAGTGCTTTAAAATTTGGGTCACTTTCAGGGGATCTTTCACACCTAACTCCTGTTTCAGTGTCCAAGCCCCTCTGATCTCAGGCAAAGTCAAATCCTCAGGTTGAAGGTAAGCGATCTGAATGTCTCCATCCAAAGCAAAGGTCTCCATCCGGCCCTCCATGGCTGCCCCGAGAGCCAAAGGAATGGGCTCTCATACAGCAAGGAATTATGTCTTAGAAAAGCTTTCTTATCCTTGCAGACTGTGAAGGGAGCCTGGGGTGACCAGCCACCACAGAGACATTTATAGTGGTCAAATGACTCCTACACCTCTGCCAGCAAAGCCCTGGCCCTTTTTTACATTAAGAAATGAGCACCCTGTTTGGATGCCCCTGCAAGGAGACTAAGAGAAGTTGCAGACGCAGGGGCATCTCTGTGCTGCCCTCAACTTTCCAAGTCAGAGCAAAAGTGTGTCAGTTGGTCAGTGTTAATGTCTCAGATGCCGCATAATAAAGTACATTTTCTCAGCACAAATAAATGACTTCATTCTCCTGACGAGGTGCTCTGGGCTCTTTCAGGAGCACTACATGGAATAACAACAGAACTGGAGCAATGAAACCCCTATTTCTTGCGGGATGCAGCATTTGCTGGTGGGAAGACTCCAAAACAAACACCCGAGCAAACAGCTGCCGGATTGTTCTGCAATGTGTCTGCAAAACCAGGACTACCACTCACTTCTGGGCTTTCAGGCCGGCTTCAAGCACACATTGCCAAAAACTTGTGGTTCTTGTTCAGAGGGGAGTAAGAGGAGACACCCTGGGATGAGAAGCGAACCCAGGTCTGGGGAAGATGGGGGGGGGGGAGGCTTTGCGCTCCAGTGGAAGGCAAATAAATGAACACCTTCCCCTCTCCATCCTCCCTTTCCAGGCCTGCTGCCGGCCAGGGGCTGTCGGTTCATGAGACCGAAGAGCTCTGCTGTTTCCTGGGGCCACCTGGACTCTATTACGTGAGCCAGGTCGCCTCGCCAAGCAGCGTTTTCATAACTGCGAGCGTTCAAAGCCGCAGAGCCGCCAGGCAAGACCCTTCCTCAAGCACTGCGAGCGTGCAGCCCATCTTTCGGGCTGCCGGCGCAAGGGCCCAGATCCCCGCGCCTGGGACTGACGCGAAAGCTGTCAGGAGGCTTCATTGTCCAGATCTTCGCACCGTTATCAGCGACTCCCACACACTGGAAGTGAGATATGTGTGACAACATTTTTTCCATTGGTGAGCTTATCGTTGCTGAGAAGAGGAGAACGGGCTGGAGAGGGCAATGGGGAGGAGCGGGGAAGGAGGGGAGACACATGGGCACAAATTCCCACCCCCCATGTCCCTTCACCCACCCCATGCTCCCCACGTCTGTGAAAGAAAGAGAAGAAAGAAGGGTTTTGGAAGAATGTGCTGGCAAACTAGTTGTATCAGACCTACAACCTCCTGGGCCAGTAGGGACAGTCCTAAATTCCTTGGGTAAGATCCTAAAATCCTCTTCCTGAAATCATATCTCTTAATTCATATGGGTGTACATAGAAATGGAGAGACCTTCTGCAGTGATATTGGCTGGGCTACTAAGACCTCAAGAGAAATGACCCCTCCATGCATCAGACTGACCCTTCCCAGGACAGTGGGAAAGCTCCAACTAGCAGAAAAAAATATCAATATTGTGGCTGCACCTTAAACCACTAGGTTTATTCCAAGGTGGGCAAGTTCAAATGTACCACAAGTCTACCATTAACCCCTTTCCTCCCAAGTGATAGACTTCTGCTTGGCTAATAGAAGCCCTCTGAAGCAGCCACAGGCTATCCCACCTCAAGTAAGACATGGTTCTTGGGACAAAAAACTAAATAAAACCGCTCCCAAACAAAATGCTGCTTCCAAGGAAAGCCAGAGACAGCGCTGCACTGGTTTTAGTTTAAGATGAGCAGTTTGGCAGTGCTATCTTGAGGCCATTGGGAGGAAATTGCCCAAAGAAGCAGCGCTCTGAATGCAGAGGTGAAGCTGGGGTCCCCATCGCTGGAATGTTAATAGGTTTATCTCCCTGGGGAGGACAGTTATGGATATGCCCCACCAAGACGCGTAACACTCATTAAGTGCATTATGGACTCCCTGGGCTTGTGTTTCTGAGGATGGGGCTATGGCCCAGCCTGGATGACAATACAGTATTTAATATATGGTCCGCAGTCAAGGGGCAGCCCTATCTGCGTGCCAGACGCCTCCTGATACTGAGTGCATGGGAGGGAATACACATGAGAGAACATGGGGGAACAAGAGTACACGAGGGGGGGGGGGATGTTTTGTCTGTTCAGTGAAGTGATTATTTCTGGTAGCTGGTCCGGGAGGTGGTGGCTGTGTTTCTGTGATTAATGGGAGATTTCATCAGGAGCACCATTACTCTCCGGCTGCTCGTTCCTTGGGGCAGCTGCTATCTGCTGGAAGATGATGGTCTTCAAGCACAGTTCGTTAGCACAGTTCCTTGGCGGGGGGATAACGGTGGTGGGTTAAGCACAAGTTAGAAAAGAATCCTTTGCATTTTGTGAGCTGACATAGCGGGGCAGAAACAAGGTCCCTCTGAGTGTGCACAGAAGCAGCTTTGGCTTGAGCTAGTCCAGCTATCATCCTCCCACAACAGCCCTGTCACTCACCAGAGTCACATGGTGGAGGTCTTCAAAATCTCTTCAGAGGCCAGGCAGAATCATCCCACCAGCCATTTCCAGCCCCCAAGCCACCAACTGGACCATCCTGAGATAAAGCTGATTCTCCAAACATCATGGAGGGCTTCTGTGACTCAAGCATGGGACAGGGATTAGTGAGTTTTGCAGGTGAGAGTCCATTTGCAGCACTAACATTCTCATGAGTGCAGTGATCTAAGGATGTAAATGAGGTTTGTGAAAGAAGGTGGTGTTATAAGACCAACAAATATCCTTGAGTAGGGTGGGGGAAGAAGAAGGTGCCTTGTTTTTTTGGAAGTTCTCTTGTATTTGTTCATAAGCACAATGCATTCCTATGTTGTGCTGCTCTTGGGAACAGAAGACTATGCCAGCAGATCCTTTCACTGTCTAGTCAACTGAGTGGGTGAAGAGTTTCTGTTCAGGCCCCAGAAGGTCTTTCAAACTTGACCAGCCAAATTATAGGTGCTGCCAGCTGATAAGGAGTCCGGCTGGACTGCCAGGGTGGCAAACTGGAAGAGGTCAGAGATACCTCTAGTTTTTTCCTTGTCCAGGTGGGTTGCTGTTTTCTGTCTTTATAGTTTGTAGGTCACCAAAGTGTGTGTGAGGGACCTCCCCTGGAAGAGTGGTATCTACATCAGGAAAGAAAGCTAGCTAATGGTGCTGGAGGTGGGGGCTCCACTGCTGGAGTCATAGGCTGGATAACATGTGAAGCATGGACTAAGGCCATGCTGCACACCCCTACTACAAAACTTCTCAAATTCACCTTCACATGATCTCCTGGTTCAGATGATAACAGATAGTTCTTTACACACGTATGCACACAGCTATCCCTTATCTGTGAAAAAACACAAGGAATTAGGAACAGGACAGGAATATATCGGCCAAGTGTCAGAGGACAGACCACCACAGGCTATCAGGAGTAGAGAGAAGCCAGGTCTCACACACAGAGCAGCAGAGCAGTCCTATTTCCTAGAAAAGATGGCATTTTTCAACCTAGCATGTGCATGCATCTGTGTGAGGTCCTTGCTGTCCCCCAGGGTCACATCACCGGGCTGCTGGCTTTGCTCACTGCACCTGGAACTGCTCCTGGAGCTCAAGGGGTCAAACGCAGAGACACGGTGTGCGGGGCTCAGGCTGAGGTCTGGCACACCTGCTCACTGCCTGGCTCTGAACGTCCCAGATATGGGCGAACATCTGGAGTACCCAGAAAGCGGTGGAAGGAGGAGTCAGAAGATCTTTCTTTCCTTTCTCTTTTTCTGCTCCAGCCTCAAAGCAAAACTATACACAAAATGCAAAACAAACTCTGTGTTGATAAAGCTGGGGCTGAAAATATGAATCAGTAACTCAAGTTTTAATAAGATCAGAGGGCAGAACCTATCTTTATAACCCTACAAGCTCAGACTTAAGTTCGAAGCCATGAAATCCAAACAGATCAAAGACTGGTGACACACAATAAAGGAGCAAATTCTCTTAACTCTGCCCCACAGCAATGAGGCGCTGAGTAGTCATACGCTTATGTCATCTGCATAGGGAAGGGTCAAATTAGATTGAACTGATTTTTAAGGGATACGGGGAAGGTTCTCCATTACCTGGCAAAACTGATGCAACAGGTGGGAAAACGAAGGCACCCACACCCCACAAAGCCTTTTGTGAATCCACACTTGTGGTCCTGTCCTATGTTGGGTCATGCAATCACCAGTGAGAGGTCAGGCTGCTGTGGACCCAATCCCACAGCGTGCAAAAGAAACACAAGCAAAAAGAGGAGTTATTCTCTTGAATCACACTGGCTCCACCTCTAAGAGCATCATGCAACACGATACAACAGCAGACTTGCAGGGGTTTAGCCATGTTAATAACTATAAACCTTTTCATGACTTAGGCTGTGTCTGCTCTACTTAATTAAGCAATGCCAAGGCCTGTTCTCTAGCCCTGAGGTCCAGCACAGTCTGACAATGTTTAATATTATTAAATCTTCTTCCCCCTCCAACACTGGGGACAATTTAACAGCGCAGACAACCAAGCTCCGACATGCAGGCCTGTGCCCTGGCACTGCTTCATCACTCACTATAGACATAAACACACAGAGCGTACAGAAGTCAAGACAAAGAGTCTGGACTGTCCGTGTCGTTGTTTTTCCAAAATCACATAGGGCAGCATTGGCTGACCCTGCTGGTACGTTTCTGAAGGCAGGCAGACCCCAGGTTAGCACTCAGCCATGCACTGATTAGCCAGGGGAATCGTTTGCACAAGCAATGAGGAAAGCGTAGTCCTGCACTCTCAGCCCAGCCTCGCTGCCCTCCTACATCCCGCAATGCACCAGAACTACGGCGATGCCTGAAATCGGGCTGGACTGCGCTGGGCACTGCACAAAAAATAGAAGCAGCATTCCTGGATCCTTCAGCACAGAAAGGTTGAACAGACAGAGAACGGGGCAAAAGTGGCGGTAACACTCCCACGTTGCTGCAGAACAGAGAGGAGCATTCCCACATGGTTCGTCCACTAGGAGAAACCTCAAAACTAGACCAGATCCTTTTTGATTCATTTGGCCCCACTGTCAATAAACACACACAGAAAACTAGCTGTCAATAACATTTATTTTCAAGTGCGGTTCTGTCTGTTTGGATTCGTGATAGCTACATGCATCAGTCCAGAAATGTCCCTGGTGCCGGATGTGCCTCCCAGACAGTGACACAAACCTGAAGTCAAAGGAGACCGGTGTTTTTTCTATGGGCTGAACCTGCCTGAGCTGGTGTCCTGGCAAATGGGAATTCGGTAAAGGCTCACTGTGGGAAACGACAACGAGCTGGGCAGCTTTATTTAAGGCTTGGCACTTGTTCAGCTTCAGGGCAGAGTTTTTCCTACAGCGCGTGATCTGGCACATGGAGAGCTGGTTTCTGCTCCTGCCCCTGTGCATCTCTGCAAGCTTTCCTGCCTCAGTTTACTCATCTGTAAGATGGGGACTATGATAATGCTGTTTCCCAAAGATGAATGCTGGAGAACTACTCATGAGGTCACTGACTAATTGAGGTTGGGAGGGACCTCAGGAGGTCTCTGAACCACCTTCTGCTCTAGGCAGGGCCAACCTAGATCACCCTGTTTTCAGGGAAAGCTGAAGGAGGAGCCCCAGGATGTCAAACACTGTTAATTAGATTTTTAAGATAGTGTAAAGGCTATCCTGGAACATGGTAAGAGAAAAATTGTACTGAAGAAAATGATTTTTGACAGCATTAAACCTCCCACAGAAACATTCTGTGACCCTCAAATATATATATTTTTTTCTTTTTCTTGAGCAAATTAAAAGCAAAAGCTTTCAGCATGAAAGTTCTTCAGCTTGCAGTCACAATTTTGGGAAGCTTTCCAAAAAAAAAAAAAAAGTCTAAAAACATGGATTCTGTTTTTCACTTTTTACTATGAAACTTTCCTTCTGGATAAAAAAAGACTTTTTTTCCAAGCAGTTCCGAGAAGGACCCTCCTCCCCACCCGCCCACCCACGCCATCCCCAGGGAAGACAGATCGGCAGAGGGTCGCGCAGCCACCATTAGCAAGGCCACCCGAAGCCGGCGGCAGCGGGCTCCCGGGCACGAGCGCCCTGGCCGGCCTCTCCCCGCTCCGTCGGTCTCCAGGGTGCCCGGCGATGCCTGAAGAGGCCGTGGGAGTTTGGCTACCGTTATCCTGCTCTTATCAGCACTAATGCACAGCCTGTCACTGATCCCACTTAGCTCAATGACCAAGTGCCGACCCCGGGGTGAGCCCTGTCTCCAGAGGACCCGTGCAATCTCCGGGACTGGCTGAAACCTTGGCAGGAGCTCACATTTTCTGACGACAGAGGAGCTGCCCCACCTCCCAGCCCTCTCCCGTTGACTCTTTTTGCTCCCCTCCCAGCCCCTGTCCTGCGTCTGGCACGGGCTTGGGGAAGGCTTCGCTCTTGCTGACTGAAATAGCAACACTGATAACTGCCCCAGACAGGGCTACGGCGACGCATTTCCATTCAGAAAAACCAGCCTCTCCACCGCCTCAGGGAGGACAACCTGGCTACCATCACCCATCATCTCCCCCAGGGCAGGATGTAGCCCAAGCAAAGGTTTTTCTCCCATGTATCTCTGGTGCCTTCATCTCCTGGCTGTCCATCCCAGCCTTGTAGATAGGGAAAGGGAGGTGCAGCGATGTGACCAGGGTCGCACAGACTGTCTGTGGCAGAGCTGGAGGCTGTGATATTACAAAGATCTCTCCCAAACGCAGGCGGGCCATCGTTTGTAACAGTCTGTGCTGAGGCAGACTGAAACTGGGTTGTACTGTACTTTGTATGGAAGAAGCAAAGCCATTGCAAGAAGAATGTGTCTCGTGAGCAGGCTTCTGCTGTCCTTTGCTTCTTTCTCTCTTAGGGTGGTGCTGCCCTTTTGGCGGTTTGGCAAAGGAGACAAACCCAGTCCTGGGCCCAGCAATTCCCAGATTGCAATCTTGGAGCTGCCCCCGCTTTGGGAATCGCTGCTTTCACGTGAGGAGTTAGACAGACTTTCTTTTAGGAGGCATCTTACCTTCTAACAGTCCCTGAGGGAGCTCAGCCTTCCCTCCAGAGGCTCTCTGACTTTCTGATCAGGCCTGGAGAAGCTGGTCTGGCCTCTTTGGCCAGGACATCCCAGTGCCAGTGTGATGGAGCATTGTATGACACTCACTCTCTTCTTTTTATGTTGGAAAGGAAAATAGGGCTGTTCCCTCATGCAGCCCACACTCAAAGGACTCACTGAGCCCACCTATCTTTGGCTCACTAGATGTAGTTGAGGACTATGGTTCTTCCTTGTCATGACCCATCAGGCACAACCTTTTCATAACCCCTTCCTCCATGTCATGCCTGAGACATGATCACACATCCTCTTCTGGCCCCATCAGACAAGGATGCATGGTACCCGTTTCTAAAGCATCATTGGAGATACCTGCATTGGCAGTAGGATGCTGAGGGACAGATTGCACAGTCCCCCAGGGTTCCCTCCTTGCCTTCCCCACATGGTCCGACCAGGCTCCACCACCAAATGTTTGTGGCCTGACCCTATCCCCCTGAAGCCAGCTGGAGACCTGTCAGCAGCTCCATGAGCTCAGCTTCAGCATATTGTTGATATTAGTGCTGGGACAAGATGGACTCTCTCTAGAGAGGGCCTGTGGCCAAGCTCTTCCCTTGTGCCCCCTTCTCAAGGCTGTCCAAGAAATGTCCAGGGGAGTTCAGCTACAGTTACCAGCTGTTATCATCACACGATGTCCCATCCTGCATCAGAGAGATTGGGAGCCCACAGGGAAACACAAAGAAAAGAATGACATAGTCATAGCCACACTTTGGAAGATGACCTGGTGGCATGGATGGGGATTCAGTCCTCAGACACTTCATCTTCTTTCCTTTTGGTCCACATCCCATTTCCCAGGTGCAAGAGGAATTGGTACTGTCTTCGGTGCAGACCATTGCCTGTGGACACCAGCCATGCCCCAGCCAAGTAGGCCATGTATCTGTGTGCTCGTGGCTGTCACTCTCAGGCTGGGCCATTGGTTTCCATCCCCAGCACCATCAGTGACAGCTCTTGGATCAGGTTACCAAGGCAATTTTGCTTCACCTCATCTGGCTGCACCCCATGTCTGACAATGTGGACAGACATGCTGTATCTCATCTCATCACGGGGTGGGGTGCAGTCGCCCAGTAGGTCTCTTCACTCTCTGGTATATCTGAAGGATTAACCTCTTGGCTTCTGGGGTTATCATCTACTAGACCCTAACTGTTGGCAGGATATGCTGGCAGGACTCAGATGATCCCTCCTGCCAGAGAGGGAATTAAATAAGTGCCCTTGTCTACACTGTTGAATTACTAGGTCCTTGCTTTTACCCTGACCAGCAAGAACTGACCCAAACAACTCCTGGGCACAGTTTGGGAGTCAGTACATGCTAGACACCATTCCCAACAAGCAACATGGATATGGCTACTTCACTTCGGAGGCTGGGAGAGTTTGGTAGTACAGACAGGCCAGACCAGGCCAGGTGACCTCAGGGCAAGCAAAAGGGCCCTCGGACTAGTTCCTTTCCTGGTATAGGTGCAGTCACTGCTGCCCAGATGTTCAGCCCCATCATAGGCCTTCCTCACCCACACTTCATGGTCTGGACTCTCCCAGGCCCCTTTCTCATCTTCTCTTGACCCAGGCGGCATCCAGCTGCATAACTTCTTCCTGGCACCTGTGCTCGTCCCTTCCAGGTGGCATGGCCATTACATCTCCTGGAATGAAGGGGTCTCAGACCTCACACTGGTATAAAATAAAGGCTGTATCTTAGAGAAATTATGCAAACTGACAAGATTTCCATGTGGCATGAGCAAGAGAAACCTTCCAAAAGGTGATATGGAGAACATAAAGGCTTGAGGGATCACCAGGAAAGTGGTGGCATCAGCAGAAATTAGTAAGGAAACACACACTTATTTTATTCTAGCACAATGACAGGATAAAACACCAGGATACCTGTAAAGGGAACTCTGAGGCAGGACGGACCTGGGACATGGACACAAGTTCCCTTCCTGCACCTCTGATATATAACATTGAGGGATGGTTCATCTGTATAGGATAATAAAGTTTTGGATTCACATCAAGTCCTGTCCCCAAGATATCCCTTCTCTAGGACTGTCTATCCCCATAGCAAGGCAGTGACTCACTTGCAACACTATGGGAAGTGTGTCATTAACAGATTAATTCACAGGGTTTCACAGCACAGTTTCACACAGGGCTGCCCTTGGAGTCTCCTGGCCAGGTATCACTCAGGAAGTATGTGACAAACTCTCCAGATACCTTCTGGAAGGTCCCCAGCTCCCTCCTCGCCATGGAAGCTGAGACCCAGGCACCTAACTTTGAGGGCTGTTTTTTTAATATGACAAAAAAAGATTTTTCTGGGCCGCCTTTGTCTTGGCAGCTTCCTCTCACAGCACAATGTCTGCCGTAGGAAAAGCCAGGATTTTCATTTCCCTCCTTCCCTCCATTATTCCTGCATATTCCTCTTCCAGGGCCTTTTCCTTATCTGCTACCACTTTCCTGTTTTTCTTCCTCACCCAGCACCCTCCAGCCTCCCTGGCTCCTTGACGATTGGCTCATGTCGAAGCACTTCCTCCTTCAACTAATGTCTTCCCAGATATAGCCCCAGACATGGAGTCTGAGGCCAGACGTCCAGGGATAGTGCCGTGTCGCATGGGCAGCCCACAGGGCCCTCTCGGAAGAGGGTGGTGGCGTTGACCCCACACCGAAGGAAACGGCATGAGAAGGAAGTCAAAGGCACTGCAATCCCAGAATATCTCTGCAATGGGCTACCCCAGGGATGCAGAGATAAGCAAAAAGCAAAATGTTTGGGGGGGAAGGAGGAGGAGGTCAGGGCTGTTCATTTGAGATGTTTGTGCATCTTCTGGCATAAACACCAGTCCTTGTTTTCCCAGCGTTCACCAGCATCCTTTGCGGAGCAGGGGCAATTGTTTATTCAGCCTCTGCTCACCTTGGGACGTGCAGTTCAGCGGTGCGGAGGGGAGGAAGATGCTAAAGGCCACAGGGACTATATTAAGAGAGCCAGGCCCTGACACAGCAATTCCCAGCAGAGGGTCCCCTCTTTTTTCGTATTTGTTCCTTTGGGTGGATGCCAGCTCAGGGTTAGGACCTCACTGTGCCTGGAGCTGGAAAGACACAAGCCTAAGAGATGGGGCGACTCCTTGCCTCTCAGGTGAGACCTCCAAGCACTTGGTGCACACATGGGGCCAAGGTCACCCAGCCCTCTCCCACGGGACACCTGCTTGCCTCATGAGGACTACCATAAATGATGCCCACCTCATACCTCAGCGGGCCAGCCCCAGGAGCGGACTGGAGCCCATGGCTCCCCCAAACAGCAGCATGCAGTATTTGTTGGCCACAAGTCCTCAGAGAAGCTGTGGATCCTCTCTGCAGCTGGAGCGCGGCAGCGATACCCCTCTGGGGAAGACCACAGGGTGCTTTGCAGCCCATTCAGGCTGGGGTCCATTCCCTGGGGGTCATCGGGTCCCTCAGCATGGTCAAAGATGCAGTCGGAAGTTACCATCCCTTCTTTCCCCATCCCAACAGTGCCAATGGCCCTGCAGGAGCCTCCTGCACCCAAGTGATATCCCTAGAGGGACACGGCCTGAAGGCCAGCCCCGAGCCACTGCTGCATGGGCACAGCTGGAGACACCGACTGGACTGCCCACGAGGACTGCCCGGGCTCTGCACTGGGGAATCTGTTTCACTTTCCCCCCAAAGAAAAATGCTTTCTCATGTCTAAAGAAGACTTATTTAAATCTAGTTAACTTCCTATCTAATCAACTAGGAAGCAACTCAGCTCCAGACAGACTTCCCCCCCCACATCTCAAGACTTCTCTAAAGTCCCAGGACAGCATAAGTTTACACCCAGGCCTCAGCTAAATATATGCATGTGGCTCCATTGCAATTAGTACTAATATCTGCCTAAAGCAAAACATATTTGCTGTCTCAGAACCAGCTCTCCTCCCAAGCTGAACCAACCACCTTTCTCCTGCTGTATTTAACAGAATGATTTAGCTGGAAGGAAAGTGCTTAGGGAGGCAGTGGGGGTGGAGTGAGCTTGGAAATCAACCGTGGGAGAAAACCTGCAGCTCCTTTCTTCCCTCCTCTGTCCTGATGTGGCTGCTGCAAGATGCTCTCATTTCTTCCCCTGCCCCAGGCAATTCCAGTTCATAGCAGGGAGGTTGTTAGTCATTAGCTGTATTGCTCATGCTCTGCCGGTCACTTTTAAGTCGTTAGCACCCTTGATTATGACCAACTGTGCTCATTGTCTTTGTGCAAGAGGCCTGCTTGCCTCCCAAACCTTCAGATCTTCATGACCGACCAGAGATTTCCAAGATGAGCTGGTGCCACTTTTCCTCCGCCCAGGAGATGATCCAGAGAGTCATTCCAGCTACCCGCTCTCCCCTGTCCCATGTTGCTGTCCTTCTGATCCCACAAGGATAGTTTGCCTGAAGTGTTTAATCAGTTGCCTCTATGAATGGGAATTCTTGCTAAAGAAAGTGAGATTGGTACCTTTAAATACCAAAAAAAGTTTTGATTCCTCTATGGTATTCTGTGGCAGTGAGACCACAGGGGAATAACACACGAAACCTCTCCAAAACCCCCACGCAGAGGAAGGACAACATGCAGCCACCTATTACTCTTCACCTCTTTGCATCTTCTGGCAAGTCCTGTTTCCATCTGCAAGCCTTGACTTCCCCAGCCAGGAGATTCTTGCCCAAATCTTTGTTTGCATCTGCAGACCTTGAGCAAGCCTTGCAAGCAATTTCTGCTGTTCGCCCCAGCACAGGGACTTCTGTTAGGCAGCTGTCCTAGGGCTTGCAGGAACAGAGGTTCAATCCCCTTTGCCATGGATATCTTATGGTGCTCAGCTTCCTATTTACTTCCAATACACTCCCCTTGCATTTTGGTCTCTTTTTTATATATATATATATATATATATATATATATATATTTAATGCTGTGGTGAAGCAGGGCTCTCCAGTTACCTCATTTAGCTGCTGGCAGGCACTTTAAATGGTCCCACCAATTTCTGTGAGGGTCAATATTTGCTAGAAGCTGCCAAGAAGTCTGTTCCAGCCTGAGCGACAGACAAGGGTGTCTCAGGGCTGGGATTTGATTCAATCTCCCCTGCAGGCACAGATAAGGCTCCTGCAACTCCAGCATCTCATCACCTCCTGATTTTCCTCACCTCTGAAGGAAAACTGCCTTTGTCTCATTTTAGGGAGGGTTAGGAAGAGGAGTTCATCACCTGAACCTGCTCTGTGGGGGACAGAGGACCATGATCACACCTGGAGGGGGGCTGGGGCTTAAGGCAAGGTAGACCCTCCCTGCCCATCTCTCTCCACTCACTTGGAGGGATGCTGTGGTGCTGAACCCCCCTCCATAGGACTTAAAAATGAGATGGGATGAAAAACATCAAAATGTCCCAGCTACCTCGGGGTGCTTAGAGGGCTAATTCCCATGCCACCGTGGGACGAGGTGATGGGAATCATCCTCCAGGAGGAGAGAGCTGGATGTGCTCCTAGCTGTTTTCTGCCTCCGCCAAGGAAATCTCTGCTACTCTCACATCCCTCCAGCGCTTTGCAAAGCCATCCAGGACCACGAGGTGGCGTCAAAAACTAGTGCAGCCTGACCCAGGCTGGTTTCCCCTCCTTCCTGGCTGTGTCCAGCAAACCCATCCCGCTCCTCGCACCCGGGACAGACGGCACAGCGGGCTCCGTTCCTGCATGGGCATCCTTTCTACCGTGGGAAACTCCCCATCGGCTTCCCTCTTCGGCAGAAGAACTTTTCTAAATAAATTAAAATGAAAGAAAGCATGCCTCCGGTTTGCGCCATATCCGAAACAGGCCCATGTTGGCTCTTAGGCACCCCGTCTCTCCCCCCAAGTCCTGCCCAGCCCATGGTCCCTCTCCTCTGACCCTCAGAAAACCCTCCCAGCACTTTGCCCTTCCTGCCCCAGCTCCTTATGAATGACCCTGATTTTCAGTCCCGTCACGTCTTCTCTGATTTCCATTGCCCCCCAGAGGCAAAAAGAAAGCAAAGAACAGGGAAAGGGATTGCCAAGAGAGAAAGGGTCCCGGGCTGCCGGAGGGGTGCAAAGGACCCCACGCGTCACTGAGTGGCTGGCACGGTGCCTCGCAAGATAACCTTCCCCCGGAGCACCAAAAAACACACGGCTGCGAGGAATCCTGGGAGTTTTCCATTCCTGCCAGGAGCCAGCAACCCTTCTCGCTTTTCAGGCATGAAGCAGGAGGCAGCGGTGCTGAGTGGTTGTAGCAGGGCTCTTCGCAGGCCAGGACTACTGCTTTCTCCGTCCCAGCTCACCATGGGACTGACCCTTTATGCCTCAGTTTCCCTTTTGCCAAGGGGAAGTTGATAACAGCTCCACAAAGGGACCAGTAGCTCCCTGGGTCTGAATTCGGTATATACAAGCCATCCATCTTCAACTCTATATCATCTACCAGACGCAAAGACAATATAAGCCAAGTATTTTGGCCTAAGGAACCACACAGAGAGTGGGAGGGACCGAGAGACTGAGGCAACTTCAGTGATACAGGGAAGAGTCCAGGGGTCTCTTTGAATAGAGCCAACAGTCCATCTGGGAAAGCATCCTCCCAGTCCCATATGGGGAGGGAAGAGTCACCTAAAGGTAGGAGCAAGCCCCATCAGCCGAGAGCCCCAGGCCCACCTTGCTCAGGGTCTTGTCCTCGGCCACGGCCAGCCTCTGATCCTGTAGAGGAAGGCAAAATAATTAAACACCTCCCCAAAAAGCTATGATTATAAGGCTTCCCGTAAAGGCAGGGTGTGAAAGCTGCCCTTGTAGTGGAAGGCACTGACAAGCAGGTCCTGCAGGAGAGCCAAGGACACAAAAACAGGGTTGGTTTATCCGTTCCCCTGTCCGGTTCGGAGCAGAAGCAGAAGAACACTGCGATTGCAAATTTTTGTGGTGCGTGTCCGTGTCCTGGTTTCTCTCTCACTTCCTCTTTCCAGTGGATTTCCTCCTGCAGGGCTGGCTGCAGGTTTCTTTTTGAAACACAAGAGCTGTCCCCATCCCAGCTTTTGGTGCCTGGTTTTTCTTACGCAAACCTGTCATCTGAGTGCAGGGAGGCCGAGGGAGCACCGGGAGGGGAAGTCAGCTCTGAGCTTTCGGTCACAAGCCAGGAGAGAAGCACTGAGATTACAGCCGGAGTAGGGTTGAAAGCCCAACCTCAGCAAATGCTGGAGGAAGGAGGTCAAGACTGAACTGGGGAGAAGAGCTGAGCATCCGAGCTCAGCCCTCACTTATTACCTCTCCTAAGTCACTGCAAGACCTGCATTTCCACGGTGTACAGCGGGARCAACCCCAAAGTCAGGCGGGTACCACGATGAGGCCACAGCACCTGCCCCAAGGGGTCTGCACAACACTGACTTGGGGCATGCRGAGGGTGGAAAGATACTCTAGGAGCAATGTGTTTCCCGCATGCTCCCAGGCATCTCGGTCTGTTTGGGACCGGTCGGCATCGGCTCCCAAAGCCATGCAGGCTCCACGTCCGGAGGGAGGCAGCACTGAGGACCCAGCTCAAAGAGCCAGCGTGGAAGCCCCCTCAGCGTGGGACAGAACAGATGGCAAAACTTCCCATGGATTCAAATATCAGCCAGAGTCATGGAAGAAAAGTCAACCACGGTCTGCTAAACACACAGGCCCTCCTCTGGCTCAAAGAGTCCCTGAGCCAAAAACTGCTGGGAGAGGTGGCAAGGGAGTTTGGGCAAAATTTAATAATTGAGCAGTAACTTTCACACACGGATGCTGCAAAGGTCTGTCTCAAATCAGATGCAGGACAAATTTTGCCCTCAGCCTCTCTGATGTGCCAATATGAAGAAAAGACATTTCCACCTTCAGATGAAAGTTGGGCATTTGCTTGGGCGCAGCATAGAGTTAGAGCAGTTGATCGTATTTGCTTCAAGTCAGAGAGGAGACACCCCAGGAAGAGACTCAGCTACCCCAAAATGAAGGCATGAGGCCATGGATGAAGCAAGGGAACCAAGAATAGTTTTTTGGCAGAAATATGGCCACGCTATCGCATGCTGAATACAGCTAACAGTGGTCCTGGGGGCAGGGAGGTGGGAGTGGGGAACCTGCAGGAAACCCCTGCATTTTAGGATTGCTCTGGCCAGCTGTGAAATACAGCTGAGCACAGGACCTAACCACGGGTTTCATTAAACGTGGGTTTAATTTAGGCAAAGATTTTGCCCTGCCAGCTCTGTTTTTCCACCCGTAAGGAGCAAATCTCCACAAGCCATTTGAGTGGCTTTTAATTTAAGATGAGGAACTAAGTCAAGCCTCCTGAGGGGGACGTATGGGATCTGTGTGTATATGTGTCTTCCCTGCAACAGGAGGAAGAAACTGGGAGCTGCCAGTGAGGCCAGGGTGAATTTCCAGGGGTGCAGAGATGCAGAAGAAAGCCAGGGCGGTCTCACAGCAGCCCAAACTGTGTGAGGCATCCAAGGATAATTATAACAGTGCGGGAAATGGGTCTGTGTCACAAAAAAACCCCTCTCTAACACCCATGCAAAAGCAGTGTTGGCATGAGAACCAAGGACCTGGACTGAGCTTGATTTCTAGGGTCTGGACTTAGCCCTGCCCCTAACGTGGTGAAAGGGGGAGTTTGAGCAAAGGGGGCTGCAGGGCACAATTAATCCTCAGCCCTAAGAGAACTGCAGTCCCTCCGGCACAGCGGCAGCTGGAATGAACTGGGAAGGGATTTCCCAAAGGGTTTCTCCCTTCATCCTGCCCCCCCCTCGCCCCACATAAACTTTGCAGGAGCAAACGATGGTCTTCGCTTTGCCTCCCCCCATGCAGCTGGAGCCAGCGGGCTCTGCCCTCGCTGTCCCGCTGCTCACCCAGATCTGGAGTCAGTCTGTGCCAGCAGTGGTGGGAAGGAGCTTTTTGCTTATGTCACTGTTTCCTGAGTCATCTCCCAGCAAAGTCACCTGCTCCCTCGTGAGCTCGGCTGAGTCGACGGGAAGCCACGGAGTTGCATAACCGGAGTTCCCTGTTTGCAAGGGTTTGCCGGGGGCAAGGGGAACGATGCTGCAAGGTTGGTCCAGGAGGGACCCCTGAGCCAAAAAAAAAATGACCAGAGGGCACCTTTAGCCTTATCGGCAGCACTGGCAAYGCAAGGCAAAAGCAGGGCGGGTCACAGGCAGGTTTAAGGACACCAAGACCTTTCCACCCACGTTGCTGGGTTTGCYGTGCTGCTCATGCTGTGCTGGTGGAAATCCAGGCGGGAGGCTGGATTTAGCTCTGCTCATGCCTGCACTGCGCGGCTGAGCGCTGGTCCTTCCCGCTTTGCCTTTTCTTTTGGTGAGATGCTGCCATGCAAGAGGGAGCAGAGATGCAAAACCAAGCTCTGCCCTTCATTTCGCCGGCTGAGGGACCATCCCCTGTCTTATCTCCTGTCTGCGACCCAGCGGGACCACGCAGCCCCCTCGCCCCGACAGCTGCCTGGCCTCTTGCTCAATAGGGACAGCAAAGTGAATTTTCTGTCTGAGCAGCAAAGCCTAGTCAACAAACCATCAGCTGCTGCTGCACAAGGCTAAATCCAGCAGAATTAGCCAATACCCAATACAACGTCACATTTTGGTGAGTTTTTTAAAGGCTCAGAAGCCACCAATAGCCTGGGCAGCTCTTGAAAGCTTCCCGACCCAGAGCGAGGGTTTGAACTCAGGGTGTCCCGGTTCCCATTGCGGAGCTGAGAGTTACGTCAGTGTCCAGCTCTCACGGCAAGGATTTATCGGGCAAGGCCGTGGCTGTATAAAACCCTGCTTCCCGGTTGCCTTGGGCAAGTCGTTCGTTTTGGCAGGTGATCCAACCGTAATARCTTTTATTATCCTCATCAAAACCCAAGCGGTTAGTCAGCTGAGACGAACCCGCCGTTGGGAGGAAGTGCAAGTCAGCTACAAAATCTGCATACGTTATAGATCACTGTTAGAGACGTATATATAACTCACACTGAAATCAGTTCGGTTGCTGCATGTCTGGGTACAAGATATACTTTTGGGGCACCGTCTCAAAGCGCTGAAACACTGTTTTTCCATTTTACAGATGAAGAACCCAGACAACTTGTCCAAAATGACCCAGGAGGCCAATCTAGGCTGGCTAATTCCCAATTTAAAGCAATAAATGCTGATATGCACCATTAAAATAATTTTCCTTGGGCCAAAAATGTGTTTTTATCTCGTTGAATCAATATTCAGTGTCCCTGAACTTCCCGTGTTGAGTAACCTGCAACATCTTGTAGATTAAGTGGTTCGATATAGCACAATATAACAGCCAGGGAGAGGAAAACTGGTCCTGAGAAAGGCAGTGCTAGCTTTCAGGGATGTATCACGAAAAGAAGATGCTAGAAGAGGGCTGCACGAATGTAAAGTCAAGGTTAAAAATGCAAAGAAAAGAAGTGCAGGCAAAATCGTTAAGATCTTCTAGAGGAAATAGTGCAGTGCTATTTGAGTAGTAAAACTTCAGTGTTTAAAAGTGGCTAGTTAGGGTGAAGAAGGGAAAATCTACACTAACCAGGGTGGAGATGTGTTTAGGCTGCCATGCAGCTAGGGGGAAATCTCGCAGCCCAGCTGCACAGTGCAGGCTTTGGGGACGAGCCCGTTTCATTCCTATTTGCTTTCTTAAATAAATGTGCACCCATCTCCTACTCTTGTCCTGAGCAATAACGACCGACGAAAAAARAAAGTATCTAAATGAGATATTTTACTGGTCACCAGAAAGAGAGAGCAGACCCTTTTGAGAGTCATCAGATTTTGAAATCCTGGAGACGCAAAGACATCCAGCTCTTAATATCTGTATTATCTTTTCTGTGCGAAATTAATGTGTATAGAAACTGCTTTTCTAAACTTAAGGAAGTTAATTTTGCAGCGGCTTGGTTAGGGRTTATTTGCTGAGTAATGCTGAACCAGGGAATCTGTGATTCAATCATCAGGGATTCAACAAGAGATAAGAGAGGGTTGCCCAAGGTCACGTGGCTTTTTCCCTTATCTTGCTCATGTACCTGAGGATTTTGCTCTAAAGGCTGAAGCTTGGTCTGAATAAACATTTTTTTTTTCCTCTGATATATTAAAATCTCATGCAAAACCAATAAAAACTTTTGTCTCATGCTTGGGTTGGGCACACAAGGGATTTACAGGTTCCCTCAAGCGTTTCTAACGGGGGAACATTGCTGGCTGGATTCAGCTTCTTATAAACACAACCCTCCTCAAAAACKCACTTCATTTGCTCAAAATGAACAAAAAAGCCATGGCAACTTTGACACTTCCCCAGAGAGGACAAGAAGACCGGGAGAAGTCTACACAAATTTTTAGTTTATACTTTCGGTTCTTGAAAAATACGTGGAGCATTCACAGAAAAAAGGGCAGCTGCTCCCCRCCGACAAAAAGTGGAAAGTATTGTACAACCAAAAGGAATACCTCTGCAGCGCACAGTATTACCCAGTGCTGAGGCAAACAAACAGGTGCCTTATAGGAAGCGCATGAGTTTAAGAATGCACTTTTTTTTAAATGTACTTAAAAAAAAAGTGCTTTTTTCAGGATGAAATTCTATAAAAACAGAAATAAAACTATCCTGAGGAATTTAATTGGAAATGGGTCTCCACTTGACCAGAGCAAAGTGCTAAATGTGCTTTTGAACTTCGCCCAAATGTCCAAAGATGGTATTTTGGTATTATCAGCAGAAAACTGGGAGTGAGCTTAAAGAAGGCAAAAAAAACCTGTGTTGGAAAACAAAGAGTCACCTGCAGCAAGTTACAGGAAAACTGAACATTAATAATTTCCTGACTTCCATTCCCTGGCATTGCATGCCATGTCCACGCAGCCGTGAACGTCGAGTATTTCTGAACTAGACGGTACAAAGTTCAGGACAAAAATCAGGTTCCTTTGCCTGTGTTTTGAAGTCAACAAAGACTTCTCAGGCAACATGGAAAATTGCAAAACCAGGAGCCGGTAATGAGCRCAGAGAGGGAATCCTGTGGGAGTTGGAGGCAGAGAGAGGTTACGCAGGCTACGAGAGATTTATTTACTTGTGTATTATTTTTTTACTCACCAAAGCATAAATAAAAATGCAGTAAAGGGCTTTATTGTTTACAGGTTAAAAATTATATATAAAAATATGTAACAATCTATGTGCCTCTGCACATACTGTGTCAAAGCGTACTGTTAAATACCAAAAAAAAAAAAAAAAAAAAGCCTCACTTTTGCTGCATAAATACTGGGGTACATAGTTAAGCATATTAAATACGATTTCTCTGATTATTTTGAACACCTCACTTGGAAGTCTTCTGAACTGAAATCAGTTGTTAAAATATGAATATGACCAAAATCTGCAATTGGTTATAAGTGGCAGCAGGAAAAAAAGATATATATATATCCGTAGATTTCTACGGGAAATAAATACCAAATCCTCCCAAATATGCAAATGCTACTTGTAAAAATACATACACGTGGTGCGATACTTTTAAAACCTGTATGGAGAGAAAGGGATCTCACTAMCTGCAAGCGGAGGTATTTGATAAGGTGCAGGAATGCTCTTAGGTGGCAAGTGAGTCTGGAATAGCCTTGCCCAGCGCCCACAGACTAAGGTGGGAAGAAGGGAGGAAAATCTTTTCCTTCTTTTCTGTTTGGTGTCTCCTTCTGGCCTAACATAAAGCATGCACTCTTGTAAAGCACCCTAAAACCTCCTGAAGATGTAGAGACACCTGCTAGCACCGTTGCATCCCTCTGGCTTGGCAGGAAGGACACGGCCGTTCTGTTCTGTTCGTGCAGACCCTRATGTCGCAAGGCCGTGGCCGTTCCTGCAGCTCTTTTTTCGTGCTGGTGAACCCTCAGGGTTCCCCTTTTCACTGCCTGAAATAAGACCCAGGTGCTTCCCTTTCCAGCCTTTGCCGAGCATTTTCCGTGTTGGCTGCTGGATTTCAGCTGATTAGGGTTATTATTTTCTATTATTTCTATTCTATATTTCTATCCTATTTCTATTATTTTCTGCCAAAACGGTGCATCTATTTCTGAAACTGGTGGAAAATGTGGATCTCCATCCCCTCTTGGAGTGGGGGGGAGAAAAGAAAAAAAATACATGATCTTTCTTGTTAAGAGGAGTTTTCTCATCCCTGTAGTTTAGAATAGGACATGAAACTTGCTCTTTGGATGACCCCTCTGGGCAGTTTACCCTTCCTGTAAAAATCAGCCAAAATGGAGGAAAAAAAGTCAGTTAACAAATGCATGGTAAAAATTTGCTGGATCTTCCAGCCTAAAAGCTCAGAGGATGCTAGCAGGATGGAGGAGGGATGGAGGCAGATGCTGGTGGGATGCTAGTAAGGTGAAGGTGGGATGGAGAAAGGACACAGGATGGAGGAGGGATAGAGACAGGTTGTTGGTGGGATGGAGGTGGGATGCAAGCAGGATGAAGGTGGGATGGGGGAAGGATGCAGTTAGGGTGAAGGTGGGATGGGAGGGGATGGAGGTGGGATGCAGAAGGGAAGCAGGCAGGATGCAGATGGGATGCAGGCAGGGTGGACATGTGATGCAGTCAGGATGGAGGCAGGATGGCAATGGGATGCGAGTAAAATGGAGGTGGGATGGAAGAGGAATGCAGTTAGGATGCAGGTGGGATGGAGGTGGGGATGGAAGCAGGATGAAGGTGGGATGGAGGTGGGATGCAGATGGGAAGCGAGCAGGATGGAGGCAGGGTGGACATGTGATGCAGTCAGGATGGAAGCGGGATGACGGTGGGATGCAAGCAGGATGGAGGCAGGGTGGACATGTGATGCAATCAGGATGGAGGCGGGATGACG
>NW_020448041.1:1577347-1607578 GCF_003343035.1 Apteryx rowi | reverse complement strand
GCAGGATGCAAGCAGGATGAAGGTGGGATGGGGGAAGGATGCAGTTAGGGTGGAGGTGGGATGGGAGGGGATGGAGGTGGGATGCAGAAGGGAAACAGGCAGGATGCAGTCAGGATGGAGGCAGGGTGGACATGTGATGCAGTCAGGATGGAGGCAGGATGGCAGTGGGATGCAAGCGAAATGGAGGTGGGGTGGAAGAGGGATGCAGTTAGGATGCAGGTGGGATGGAGGTGGGATGGAAGCAGGATGAAGGTGGGATGGAAGTGGGATGCAGATGGGAAGCAAGCAGGATGGAGGCAGGGTGGACATGTGATGCAATCAGGATGGAGGCGGGATGGCAGTGGGATGCAAGCAAAATGGAGGTGGGGTGGAAGAGAGATGCAGTTAGGATGCAGGTGGGATGGAGGTGGGATGGAAGCGGGGTGCAGACGGGAAGCAGGCAGGATGCAAGCAGGATGCAAGCAGGACGGAGGCGAGACGCTGGTGGCATGGAGGTGGGACGGAGATGGGATGCAGTTCGGATGGAGATGGACGGCGGCGGGACGGAGGCGGGACGGAGGCGGGACGCAGCCGGGATGACTCAGCCGCTGGGAGCTGCCCCCGTCGGCGGCCGCGGAGGCGGCTCGGGGCGGTGAGTCACCGCGGGGCGGGCCCGCAGCGCCGGGGGGGCCGGAGCGGATCCGCGGCGGCGCATAAGGAGCGCGGCGGGGCGCGGGCGCGGCGCAGTGCGGCGGGGGCAGGTAAGGGCGGTCCGCGGGTGCGTGCCGGGTTTCTGCGCTGCAGAGCCCGGTGTGTTCGCGCATTTGTGTTTGTGTGTGCGGGGACACACGTCGGGGCCTTCCCCGCTTTGCTTCGCCGGAGCCGGGCGCGGAGCGTTGCGCCTCCCGGGCCCCGAGGGCTGCGGAGCGGTCGGAGCAAACCCGCCGCGGTCACAGGGCTCCGCCGCCCGCCCGGCTGCTGCAAGGGGTCTTTTCTGCTCCCGTCCTCCGCGAGGGGCAGCGCAAGCTGCCGGGGGGCCGGTGCCGCGTTGTCCCCCCCCCCCAGGAGGGGATCCTGGGGTGTCCGCTGGGGCGATGCTCCCCGGCTGGCCCCAGCCCCGCACCGGCCTCTGCCGCCCTCCCCGCAGCGAGGGTGCGAGCGGAGGAGCCGTCGGGGCAGGCTCTGTTTTGGCTATCGGGTGCACCTCGTTTTTTAGCCGTCGCAGGCCCCGGAGGGATGCTGCGGTGTGCGTTGGGCTCCGCATGACGTTTTGTTGCAGGGGAGACTCCCTTAACCCGCTGCGCGTCTTTGAGAAGCAGCTAGTCTTCCTGGAAGCGGAGGGGGAGGAGAGAGGAAATCTTGTTTTCATAATGAAGACTGAAACAAAACAGGCCTGCTCGTCAGCTGACGCTGGGGAGGTCGGGCTGGCACCCGCTGAAGTGCTTCTGGGAACATCCCGTGATGCACACGGCTCCCGGCACCGCGACTCCGGCTTGGAGATGGCGCTGGAGAAAAGCTGCATCACTCCTGTCTGCTGTGCAATGGTCCATCTGTTGCACTCTAAGGATTGCCCTGATACAGCAAAAAGCACTTCCTCACTGTGTTTCCCTCCAGGTCACAAAGTTGGGAGTGTTGATGAGGGCAGTGAATTAGATTATTGCTATTATGGTGTCTGCTGCAGCAGCTGAGGTCTTGTGCAAGACTCTGGTTTATGGATTGGTCTCTAAGAAGTTCTTCTGTGAAGAAGAAAAATCAGTGCAGTTCCATTAGGGAGGAATTTGGAAATTTCATTTTCTGTTAAGGCAAGTGGTATAGATGACCATGGCAACTTGTCTCAAGTGG
This sequence comes from Apteryx rowi, assembly GCF_003343035.1. NCBI lineage: Eukaryota > Metazoa > Chordata > Aves > Apterygiformes > Apterygidae > Apteryx > Apteryx rowi. Next base: position 1,605,757 of record NW_020448041.1, on the reverse strand, counting down.
GGTTTTTTGTTTTGTTCTTTTTTTGTTTGTTTTTGTTGTTAGCTATCCAGCCTGTGCTAATGGTCTGGCTTTCCTTGAAAAGGAATGCAGGGTGGGAAAGAGTGGGTCTTGCATATTAAAAGAAAAAAGGGGGGGGAGGGAAGAGGACAATGTTTTGAGCTTTAATAATAGTCATGCCTGTAATGAAGTCACCTGGCCTTAGGTTCATTGCATACATGTGGGCCACCAAGCTAAACTGGCAGTGCATCAAGCTAAGCAGGATTGCTTCGTTTACACACTTGCTTTATTGTGGCTTCGAGTCACGCACAAATACTGGCAGCCAGCGCAGCGCTGGCCTGAACGAAGGACAAAGCTCATCCTGGGAGGAGGGCTGCTGCTGGAGGAGGCCCCATGACTTGAGTTTTGCTGAGCACCTCTAACCCTGGAGGGATGGTGAGCTACAGCTGTGACAGTGAGACAGCTTTTATCTTCCTCGGATGTGTGAAGAATGGGTGGGTGCCTCTGTCTGTGCCTGGAGGGGTTTGGCCCAGGCACTGTGAACCAGCTGAGAAGTGCTTCTGGGTGGGACTTATCTTGTGGCCTAGTCTGCCTAAACCTAAAAGCTGTGCTTTGAATAGCCTGTCTCCTACCCATTTGACTGCAAAAGGAGCATGGGGAAAGGAGTGGAGAAAAATCCCTAGTTAAATGGGGCCTGTGCTCTTAGATCTCTGAGCAATGTGCAGAAGAGCCTTCTGGTGGGTCTCTGCAGCTAGGGCTGCTGTGAACTGCAAAGGGGTTTGCTCAGGGTCCCCTGTCGCGATTTGGAGATAAAGGTGTGTCTCCCTTGGTTGCTTCAGCAATATGGGAGAAGGTTACGTGACCCTCAGACCTGCTCTTCTCTCTGGTTTAATGTGATCTGAGTGTTTGTGGGTCTGTTTCTGGGAAAGCAGGCAGGAAGCTGCATCTAGCTTCAAAATCTCCCAGGTGTGGTGGGGGATCTGGGTGATAAGTCGCTTCCTTACCTCCCTCCCTCTGCTTGTGTGATTGCAGGCAGCAGCAGGAGGTGCAGAGGGACTGCGCGTGGGTGGTGCAGCATGAGCTGCCACCATCTCGCTGCGGATACTCTCCTCCCTCGCATGCTGGAGCTGCTCTTGCAGCTCTTGCTTGCGTCTGAGCGCGTTCAGCCTCGGCGCTGCCTCTGAAGCACTTCTCCCTGGTTAGCAGCTTGAGGGCTGTGCTTGTATGGCCAAAGTTCCTCTTAGTGAGCATCCAGCTGCTAGAAGACTTGAGTTGTGTGGGTCCTGCCCTGGGTCAGGTGTGAGCTCGCTCATGGGTAGCTACTTTCTGGAGGTGATTTTGTTCTCCCTTTGAGAGACTGCACTGAGATGCTTTGGATCCCAAAGCCCTTGGCAGGGGACTTGCTCTCAGCTCCCAGGTCCACAGACCAAGGGGAGGTGGAACAGCTCTTGAGGGCTGGCTGCAAGCCCCAAACATCTCCCTGGGATCCGGAGGGGTTGCTGAGATGAAGTTGCTGTGTCTGAAGAAGTCAAACAGCCAAGTTTTTTTTGCCTGCTCAGCCACCTTCTTTTGCCAAGTTAAGAGGCTGTGGTGGGGTTTGGCCTGTGAAGACAACCTCTGCCAGAGTCATCCTCAAGCTGTGAGGCTGTGGGCCTTGTGTGTTCTGTGTGTGTGTGCAGCCAGGCTGGATCTGCTGCCTTTTGAGCTTTGGGGTCTTGTGTGCGTAGGTTGCCTGTCCTGGTGTTTGGGCAAATGTTGTGGCAGTTGGTTCCTGAATGCGCTTGGTTCCTTGGAGGGGAGCAGGGCTGGAGGGCTGAGCCTGTACCTGAAGAAGGCTCTGTGTCCTGTGCTTGGTAGGACATAGGATGGAGCCAGTGGGGCAGGGGACAAGGAGATTTAGCAATAGGGAGTCTCTCTGAAACCAGCCACTGCTTGGATCGAGAGCTTTAGCTGCCCACATCGCATGTCTCTACCCAGGCTTGGTTTTGGTGCTGCTCTTTGGGTGATATTTGATATTTGAATTTGCAATGAAGCTTTAAGAAGGAAGGAGATGAGGTGCTAACCGCCTGCAGAGCAACAGTGTGTGTGGAAGAGATAGTGATGGTGGGGAAATACTTGCAAGATAAAGCTGCCGCGTGAAGTATCTTACTCAGCCTTATCTGTGGGGAAAGGGAATGGTCACAGAAGCCAGCAGCCTTGCTTTTACTTCTGCTTTGCCTCCCAAATGCCTTTAAGCTGCCTGGTGACCGGCCTGCCTCTGGTTAGCCAGGTGCATGTGACTCAACATCTCGCAGTTGTCTGCAGAAATTCATCCCACAAGTCCTGTGCCTGCTCTTGCTCTATATATAGATTTGTTATGCACAGGGTACTTGCTTCAGCTGTGGCATGATAGGGAGGAACAAATCATGTGAGATCAAAGGGCTTCCCCTTCCTTCTCCACCCAGATCCCAGGATATTCCATGTCATCCAGCAGCATCCTGACAACCGATTCTAGCTTTGAGTCCCAGCCCCTCAAAAACTTCTGGCGCAGAGCCCATAGGAGATTTGGCTGGAGACTTCTCTATAAAAGTGACTGACTGGCTCCCAGCTGATGGGTTGCACTGGGAGACATAGCTGCTTTCTGCTGCTGGGTTTGCTGGCTCTGAGCCACTTTGTGGGGCAGATGCAATGCAGCAGGCATCCTGCTTAAAATGCCGGTGCCTGTCAGAGGGGAGACTGCATTGCAAAGAGGATATCTCTTTTCAGCTCGGTCTCAGGTTGACTGGAGCTCACAGCTGATAGCCACTGTGATCCTGTAACCTGAGGATGAGAACCTTTCTGAGGCTGTCCGTCGGGAGCCCTGGGCAAGCAGCCTTAGTGACGCAGGAGGCTTTGCGGAGTAGGTTTTTTGGAATGTCATCAAGTTCACAAGCGTCCGACTGAAAACAAACCTGTATCAAGTGGTTTTTGGCCTCAAAAGTGCCTCCCTTCTGTGCTGTGGAAAATAGAAACTTTACTGCTGGAAGGATGGAGGGTTTTTAAAGACCACAGAGGAGGCTTTTAGCCTTAGAGCTGAGCTATGCTCCCTGTGTCAGTGGTAGTGGAGGCTTTGGCTCTGCCGGTTGCTCACCAGGAGCCTTGCAGGGACACTTGGCCTGATGCCTTCCCCTGAACGTGGCCAGGCTGTTGCACCATCTGAGTGACCTTGCTGGGGGCCTGGATGCCCTGTGATGTTATAAAGGTGTGGTGGTGGGGGCACATCTTGTGGGTGCAGTGGGGTTTGACCAAACTCTGGTGTTATACCAGGCACTTGAAGCTGGGGGGAGACTAGGAAGGGGTGTGTGTGTGTTGTGGGGGGGATTTAAATGCTCTGGACCCAGCTCAGCTGTAGCTAGTTCAGTTTGTTCCAGCTTTACAAGCTGTGTATGGGTATAGGAAGGTCAGCCTGTGGCTTTCCAGTGTGTGTTGTCTTCATTCTGGGTGTTGTGACTCTCCAACAGGGCAGGCAAGGCCTTTCTTTAGACCCACTTAACAGAAATGAGGTGCCCCCTCCCCAGTGGGGGCCAAATGGACTTATGGTAGGCCACCTCCCTTCGCTAACCGGCTGCTGGGGACTCCCATGGCACAGCGCGGACCCGTTCTCCATGCAGCAAAGCCTGTGCGTGGTGGCTCAGCCCAGGGAGGCGTCAGGGATCCCGAGGAAGGGGTAGAGAAGATGCTTTGCTCCACTTCTTGCACCTGACTTGGGCTGGTCACCTATAGGCTTCCTATAGCTGCGTTTAAGGTGCACTAGTCAAAACCAGCGCTAGCTTTGTAAATGTGCGTTTTGTTTCTCTGGGTGTAATGTCCTTTCTGCTGACTAAGCAGGAAAGTGGGGCAAGAAAAGAGGGTTTGGAGACCTGTCCTCTGGCAATACCACCAAGTCCCTTGTCTGTGGAAAAACCTCTAAGCAAGTAAATGTATGTAAAACCTCTACAAAGAAGTGAGATTTGGGGGTAGGAGGGACTGAGAGTTTCTGAAACTCAGCTGGGTTTCAAGCCAAGCGTCCTGTTGAAAACACAAAGAAGCCACATGAAAATAAATGATGGCGGGGGGGAAAAAAAAAAGCCCTTTTATACTGTTAGCTGCAACCTCCTGGACTTGTAGCTGGCAGAAAGTAGGACACTCCTGCTGGGCTTTCTTCTCTGGGAGAAGAGAGGCTAAACTTGGCTGTGAGTGGGTGGAGGCAGCCTGCATGGAAATGTGCATGCGTCTGTCCATCCTCAGCTTGAACGTGGCTGTTCAGAAAGCTTTGCTGTCATGAGACTGCAGAGCTGCTGGCAGTAGCTATTTGTCCAGCTGCTTAGGCATATTTGCCCAGAAGGGCTTAAGCCTTGGAGGTGATTACGTGYTTAACTCGCTGAGATGAGTAGGAATTAAAGCCTGAGTGTCTCTGCTGTTTGGGGCTCTGCAGACTAGCTGAGGTCTTGGATTGCCAGCCAGGCTGGAAGCTTGTTTGGGGCTGACTGAGCTTTGTTAAAGTGAGTTGGGAGGCTGTGGTGGAGGAGGATACCCCAGTGGGTTTGCAAAGGCCGGTCGGCTCATAATCTGCCTGGATGTCTGATCCTGAGTTGGGTGCAGAGGTGCTGAGGAACATGAAGGGTTGCTGCTTGGGCTGTAGGTGTGTAAAGGGGTTAAAACAGAGTGGGGTGATTTAACTTAAATTAGGTAAAACCAGGCAGGAAGAAATGGAGTGGTGGTGTGGCTGCCTGTCCTCCAAGCCTCCATCTAGCAGACTAGTTTTCTGCTGCATGAATGAGCCGAATTGATGCCTGGGTGGCGCAAGGCAATGTGGYGGTGAGGCTGGAGTGTCTCCTCTCAACACCAGCAAACTTTAAACTGAGGGTCAAGTTACTTAAAGGGCTTGACTGAGCTGAGGATCACGCAGTTGGCGAAACTGAACTTGTACCTATGCTGTGGTGGTGCTTTGTGCTTCCATGTGGGAGGCAGGAGGCCTGTGGCTGACTCTTGCCTCACTCCTGGATTTCTCCCTCTGTGTTTCTGTTCCCTGGCCCGGGACTTTCTTGGCACCCTGCACCGAGGGATGCAGCTTCAAACCTCCCTTKTGGAAAAGCCCTGCATGAGAGGGGAGCATGGGCTGTAGTGATGGGCTGCTCCTGTGGTGCTTGGACCCACTCTGTGTGGGCAGGAATCCCTTCCCTCAGGGGGTTGTGACCGTGATTAGGGTCCTGAGGGTGGTGGACTGGCCAAAATGAGGCTGTAAAGCCCAGGAATGTGATTTGGAGGGGAGCTGTGGGAGGGATGCCCTCAAAGCACTCCAAGTGAGTGCTGTGCAAGGATGGCAGGCTAGCAAGCATGTGGGGACTGCAGCTCTGCTGGGGTCTGATGTGGTGGGGGAGATCATTTATTCCTTCTCTTAGTCCTTAGCTCTTCTGTTTTGTGGAAGTAAACACAGCTTGTAAGGCCCTCCAAGCTGAAACTCTTGGATCTGCTTCAAAAGCAATTTTCCTGCTGCTACCGATCCGGCGGCAGTCAACCAAACAGCCTTGCCCTGTCTGATTTCTTCTGAGCTGCAGGAAGGGAGTTATTAGCACACTCTTGCATTGCTCCTGATCTCCTGGATAAATTAGGATTGGGAGGAACTTTGTGCAGGCATGTGCTTTATCTTCCTGTGTGTTGCTGATAAACAGCTTCTGGCAGTCCTTCTGCCAAGCCCTGCCAGATCCTGCTTGCAGCAGAGTGGTCTGACCCTGGGTTGAGATGGTTTCGCTCTGGTGTTTGAGCAAATGATAACCAAATCATTTGGCAGGTTGAAGGGACCTGTTCTGAAGCCAAGATGTGGCAGTCCGTGTCTGTCCTGTGTGTCCTGGTGGCCTTTGCCAATGCCCGGAGTGTTCCTTACTACCCTCCCCTCTCCAGTGACTTGGTCAACCACATAAACAAGCTCAACACCACCTGGAAGGTGAGTACAGGGGGCTTTTTGGATGGATTGTGGGATGATCTCACCATAGGACTTAACAGCTGTGATTTGAGGGTCTCATCACAGTGCTTGCATCCAACCAGCCTTGGGTCCCAGCTGGCCTCTCCAATGAGTTGATGCCATCAGGGATTCCTGCGGTGACAATAACTGTGTACCTCCTCCTTAGAACAGAGCACTGATGAATTTGTAGATGAGGAGCAATACTGAGAGGAGAGGAAACTCTGCAGGAGACTGGAAACGAGCAGCAAGTATGAAAGTGTATCGGTGACCTAGCCAAACCTGGCTTGGCCAGGCTGCTGTGGCCAAAGCCTAGAGTTGGACTTTGGCTTATTGGCCACGGTGCCCCACTTCTGGAAGGGGCTGTGTTGTCCTGTCACCGTAGGCAGGTTGGCTCTTGACCCCTGGATTTTAAAAGCAAGTATCAGATACAGGCTGGGTTCGAGGGAGATCTGGAGCCCCAGGCTGGTCACTCTGTGGCTGTGGACTGCACTCAGTAGCTGTGGAGAGTAGTGTGCAGTCACTCTGTCTCTTCCCAGGCAGGACACAACTTCTACAACACTGACATGAGTTACGTGAAGAAGCTCTGTGGCACATTCCTGGGTGGGCCCAAGCTCCCAGTCAGGTGAGTAGTCAGAGAAGGGAAGGTGATGGCCCTGCAAAAGCTTGTGTGGATGCTCCTGTGCGAGTCTGGGGTGGGTGAAGGCCCTTCCCCAACAGGCTCTGAGCAGGGTTCCCCTGAGTGCTGCCACGTGGGGTGCTCTGGGACTGGATGCTCGATTTGCAAAAAGCCCTTTATGTGAAGGGGGTGCAACGTCCTTGTTCTTGCAAGCTGCCAGAGCTCCCCATGCATGCCTGTGCCAGAGCTGAGGCCTTGGGTGAGCCAGAGAGCAAGCAAGGTAAATCCCACCCCACAGAAGAGCTTGGGTCTTCAGAAAGCTGTCAGAGCTCAGTCTACCCAAAGGGGGACAATTTCTGAAAAGGCCCTCTTCCTCTGTTGTGATAACGAACAGCCTGGTGGCAGGAACAGAGGGGCCAGGGCTGAGCCAAATCCTGCAGAGGGGCTTGACCCAGTCTCCTGTGTCAGGAGCATGCCCTAACCCCCAGAGAGCCAGCTGTTTGGGGGTGCAGTGTTCACAGCTTGCTCCTTGGTACCTGGTGTGCATCCTGTACAGAGCTGAGCACAGGAACATGTGTGGTAAACTTCCACCCTGTGTCCTGCAGGATGCTGGAGCAATCATCTAACTTGCAGTCCTTGAACTGGAAAACACTGGGAAATTGCTCACCTGGTCTGAGGACTTCAGAAGTATTTATTCTCCTTAATAAGCAAATAAGTGTTCTGGCTGCCCAGGAGCACTTGTTGTCTTGGTCACCTTCAGTGGAGCTTAGAGGCCTCTGCACCTAGACCTGTTACACTGGTATTCCTATAATAAGACTTACCTCTTTTCACTTGCAGGGTAGATTTTGCTGCAGATATGGACTTGCCAGATAACTTTGACTCACGGAAGCAGTGGCCCAACTGCCCAACCATCAACGAGATAAGAGACCAGGGCTCCTGCGGCTCTTGCTGGGTAAGAGCGTTTTGGCTGCTGCTGCTGTGTGGTTATGGCTGTGTCTATACAGAGTATGCTGGCCAAAAAAAGTGTACTGCTGAGTTTGCTACTGAACTGTGTAGATTACTAGGTTGTATTTCTCCTCCTCCTGGAACCTCCCCAGAGTTTGTGGAGGAAGTGAGACTTCCTCCAGCACAGGGAGGTAGCAGCTATTGGCCCTGGTGCTGCTTTGCTGTCTGTATGAGTTTCCTTGCGGGTCAGTGAGTTCATATTCCTTCTGTCCACCATGGCTTGGATCTGACTGCTTCAATGTGACACACTTCTGTGCAGGAGAGAGTACCTGTTCTGCTCCAGCAATGACCTTCAAAGCCTTTGGGCATGAGTGATGGGGGTTGGATGCAGTGTTTGAGCTTTTCACATGTGGGTTTCTCCTGGCCAGACTCTGGTGCACACAACTCACTTCCCTTCCTGCCAGTGAGCCGCTGTGGACCATGTGCCAGAAGTGTATTTTTGTCTTTCCYGTGACCAGCATGTGATGATCTTTGGTTTTTGGGACTGTCCACAGGCGTTTGGCGCTGTAGAAGCCATTTCAGACAGAATCTGTGTTCATACGAATGCCAAGGTGAACGTGGAGGTCTCGGCGGAGGACTTGTTGTCATGCTGTGGCTTTGAGTGTGGCATGGGGTGAGCTACTACTGATGCTTGTGCTCTTAAAGGGGTGTGGGAGGAGAGAGGACACAAACTGAAGATGCTGGTACTGTTTCAGCTCTGTCTTCCTTGTCCTGTGCCTCTTAACTCCCTAACTGGCAGGAAGCTCAACCAGTAGCTAATGCTATAGATGCTGGAATTAGATGGGAACATAAAGGTGACTGTACAGCCTAAAGGTCTGAGTGGGCCATATCCTGCCTCCAGCAGCAGCTGGATGATGATGGCTGGTTTAGGGAGGGCAAGCACATAGAGATGCTTTCTCATGCTCCCAGGCTCACAATTGGTGGCTGCCTAAGCCAAAGGAGGGATCTTCTAGTAGCCCCAAAGTCTTGGTCTTCAGGTGCAAATGTTCTCCCATYGGAGAGCAGGGCTGGGAGTCGAGGCTCCAGGTTGTTGTTTGGTTTCTGCTGTTCCTGGGGACAAAGGCTGACCAAGGACCTGGTGAGGAGACTCCTGGAAAAGGAGGCACTACTGCTTTGGGATTTGGAGGCATGGATGCTCTTAGCTTGYTCCTGCCTGGATATCCAGGCCTTCCTGTGTCAAGGCCTAGAAATCCTGGGGAAGGGGGAGATGAACTTAAAAAGGACCTGCCTGGAGAAAGCTTTCCTTTAGCCATCTCAAGCTGCCTCCATTTCCTCATCCTTCCCCGAAAGGGGAAGGCTCTGAGCAGGCCTGAGCTGAGACAGCTGTCCCTTTTCTGCAGGTGCAATGGTGGTTATCCCACCAGTGCGTGGAGGTACTGGACAGAGAGGGGCCTTGTGTCTGGTGGTCTCTACGACTCCCATGTAGGTAAGTCCTGGCATGTACCCTTGTGAAAGGAAAGAGGGGCATCTCTGCATGGTTACAGGCTCAGCTGCACCCTTTGCCCTTCTTCTGGGTGCAGGTCTGCATCCTCATAGCTGCTCCTATCCCCACAGCGCCTCCTGATGACCCCTTTGGGACAAGGGGCCCCAAGCAGCACCTAATTGCAGTAGACCCATCCAGGAATGGAGCGCAGTAGTCACAGACCTACAAAACAGCACAAGGCTCCTGCTTCCTGTGAATTTTTTCTTCTGGCCCATTTAATGCACTGTGGATGAGGGAAGGAGCGCTCCTGATGTGCTTCTCTYTCAAAAAAGCAACCTCTGTCTCCTYGTGACATGGCCATAAGCTGTTTGTTTCCATCTCTTCCGTGGCATTGTCAAGACTGAGCTGGTGGAAAGCAGTCTGAAGAGAAACCCRTTACCAGCACAATCTGGTCCCTGCTCTAGCATGGCTGTTGGGGGTGGTGTGTGGAAGGGTGGGCTTGGGGGCAGCCCCTTCACACCCCTGCTCTCGACAGGCTGCCGTCCCTACTCCATCCCTCCTTGYGAGCACCATGTCAACGGCTCCCGGCCACCATGCACAGGTGAGGGTGGGGACACCCCCAGGTGTGAGCGACGCTGCGAACCTGGCTACTCACCTTCATACAAGGAGGACAAGCACTATGGTAAGGGAGGTGGCTTCTGCTTGAGCCTTGTTCCTGATGCATGGGAGCTCCAGAGCTGGTCCCAGCAGCTGTTCAGAATTGTCAGGGACAAACCTCTTCCCAAGCTGTTTTATGGTGGCTGTTTTCTGTGTCCAGCTCATGTCCTCAGGACCAGTGTTCCTGAAGCCAGTGTGAGCTGGGCAGATGCATGTTTTGTATTTGCTGACAAGGGAAACCCTTTTGCTGCTGCCAGCACTTGCTTCAAGCTTTGGTGTTCTGCCTGAGCAGGCAGACTTGGGAGCTGAAGCGATCACCATCGCTCAGCTGAGGCTCCCAGACACTCAACTGGTGAGACCTCATAGCTATAGCATTGCAGCTGAGGAGAGGTAACTCGATCAGCTGCTCTGACAGTGTGCAAAGGAGCATAGTGCTGAGCCCTGTGGGAGTCTGACCTCAAAGCCTTTTCCCTCCTTTCCCCCTTGGGGGTTGCTGGGACTATAAATGTAGGGCAATCTGGCTGCTTGTTGGAGATGACTTGGTTTGTCTGAAGGCCTGGGTGTGTACTGTTTGCTCTGGCTTGGTCTAGTGTTGAAAGCAGAGTGGGAAGGGCAGAGGAAACCTCTGTATATGGAGAAGCTTTTTGAATTCATAGAGTGAAAGCTTGGGCCTTCACCTCCCATTCAAGCAACACAACCCAGGAGAAGACATCTTCTCTTCTGAGTGGTGCTGGTGAGTTTCCATTTTGGAGATAAGGCTGTACAAGGAGAATTTCCCCTCCTGCTGAAGGGGTCTGAAATAGATCTTTGGGTACAGAATAGGACTCTTATGTTCAATCCTTCCTTCTGGAAAAGGGATGAGCAGACTTCCCTGCCTTGCATCTTAAGCAGTTGTTTCATCTGTAACTGGAGAAGCCTTCTTTCACAGTCACATTAAGCAGTCAGTGTAGCTGTCCCAAAATCTAGGTGGCCTGACAATGTCATGCTGACAGTAGGACTTCCCCTTCCTCCCTAGGCATCACATCCTACGGCGTCCCTCACAGTGAGAAGGAAATCATGGCTGAGATCTACAAGAACGGCCCAGTGGAAGGAGCCTTTATTGTCTACGAGGACTTCCTCATGTACAAGTCCGGTGAGTGATGTGTACTGATGCATCAGCACAAAGGGACTTGGAAGCCCTGTTCCCTGCTGCATTTTTTCTGAGGAGGTTTGGTGTGGCCTGGTTTCCCAAAATATTCAGGTGTGAACCTAAGGTCCTTCTGTGGGCCTGGGGAAGTGTAGCCTTCATCCGTTGGGCCTATCTTGTGTAGCCTTGTCCCTCCCCTCTACCTCAGTCCAGAAGAAGACCTCATGCCCAGACTGCAGTACTGGGCTTTTACCTGCACAGTGCAAGAACATGGGCAGATAACCTCTTGTGTTCATTGGTTTATAGCAAGGGGAGTAGATGCTTGGGGCAAGCCCCAACAGGGACCCCCTAAAATTGCAGCTGAGAACAACTGCTGGGATTTTTGGTAAAATCCTGGAAGATGGTTCTCCTGGCTTGGACCCCGGTTATGAACTGCTTGGGATGTGCTGCCTTTGGAGCTCTTACCTCAGTGTCTCTGGGTGTGTGGTATGATGAGCTGACAGGCATTAGTCCTTCCCTCGCTGCTTTTGCCCTCAGGGCATGTCTGCATTGGGTAAGGGAGGTGCAAGAAGGCTCTTGCAGTTGTCCTTCCTCCAAAAGCTTCATTGCTCAATTTAAATGCACTCAAATCGGGAGCTTAACCAGAAAACAGCTCTTCTCAGCTGGTCTCTTTGGGTTTTGATATCAAGTGTCTTAAAGCTGGTAGTGTACATGGAAGGACAGGGGACTGTTGGTGAGCTGGTGTGTTGTCTTGCAGGGGTATACCAGCACGTGTCTGGGGAGCAGGTTGGAGGCCACGCAATCCGGATCCTCGGCTGGGGAGTTGAAAACGGCACTCCTTACTGGCTGGCTGCAAACTCCTGGAATACCGACTGGGGTGATAATGGTGAGGCACTGGAGGTTACCACCTTCAGGAGGCTTGTCTGAGGGGGCCCTGGTTCTTTGAGCCTTAGTGTGGCCCTAGCTGCAATGAGGAGACTAACTTGGCCTTCATGTGCTTCCAGGCTTCTTCAAAATCCTCCGAGGACAGGACCACTGCGGCATTGAGTCGGAGATTGTGGCTGGCATCCCCAGTACGATGCAGTACTGGAAGAGGATGTAARGTTCCTCTTGCACTGCTGCTGAATTGATCAAATCACAAATAATCCTGAGTCCCTGATGCTTTTAACTGATAGATTGGGTGCAGAGCCCCCACTCTAAGAGACTATAGTTGAGGTTACTTTATTAAAGCTTTTATCTTTTTTTGGTTTTGTTTTTTTAATTGTGTGGTGGAGCTGGAGGCAGCAGGTCCTCTACTGATATGTGAGCTGCTCTCTGCAAGCCCCCYGCTCCTGGTGCGTGTGGGGCTGGTGGGGCATTCCCTGCTCAGAGGACTGCAGTGGGGGTTGCTGGCATCTTGTGCCAGTGTTTGGTTAGCTTGAATCTCTTGCAGCCATCCAGCCCAATATAGTGGATTTGGGGAGGACAGGGAGCAGCAGCTTTGTGCTGGGAGTAGGGACTTRGTAAGGCAGTGGAGACCAAACCTGCCAGGAAACCCAGGCCACTTTAAGGCATGATTTGTGCACCCCTGGCTGGAGTGGTCTGCCTCTTCAGTGCCCAAAGCAAGCAGGACATGTTATAGAGCTTGTGCCTTGTTGAATTGGCTAAACTTAGACCTGTTAATGACAAACACTGACTTTCTTGATGTGGGGCTGGAGCTGCATAAAGCCCCTCCTGCCTGTGACAAGTCCTTTGTGAATTGCTTGCTCTGCTCCATTYGGCTGCTTTTTAAACCACTTGTTTCTCAGCTGTTTGTTTTTACTGCTGTAGCCTGGGGTTATTGATCTTTAGGGAAGGGCCTAGCCAGAGCTCCCTGAGCACTTGGGTGCATGTTGGAAAGGGCAAACCATACCATGCTTGTCCAAGGTGGAGTTGCCTGTGCACCTTGGTGTGCTTTAGGTCATGCCTTTGGAAGGATGCTGCAGCTGAAGGGAGTGCGGTGGAGTGCTTTGGGGCTGCAGATGCTGAACTGAGCAGAGAAGAGGGATGCTCTGTAAATCTAGCTTACAGAAGCTTAGAGGCAACTTGCTGCTTTGCACACAACTAAAGATTTTTTTTTTGAGCCACAACCATTAAGAAAGAAAAAACTTATTTTTGTTACTGGGGGGAGGTTTAGTAGCTGTGTAGGAGGAATCATGTGATTTGCCAACACTAATACAGCAAAATAGTTTTTATTTTCTTTTTAAGCACAAGGTACATGGCAACAAGCCTGAAATGAGTGAAGCAGGCCCTCCCCTTGTACTGTATAAATAGCCCCTTACCTCTGCTTACTCAGACAAGTGAGACAGAGCTTTGGTGTATATGAATGAAACAACTGTGCCAATAAAGGATTTCTCCAGTGTCTTGTGTCCTGGCCCTTGGAAATATGGGGAAAATGAAAATCAAGTGRCTGTTCAGGGTGCCTTGGGTTGCTTGCAAAGGTAGGGTGATCATCATCTCTGGTGATGGCACAGCTGATGCCTCTAGGGCATAGGAGCCTCTTACTGCACTGACTCTAAAACCTGCCTCAAACTAGTCTCCTGGGCCTTGGCTGTCTTGGAAGCCAGGTGAGACCTTTCTGTTGTCTTGCAGGTACAGCCAGTCCCAGCCCTGTCCTCTCACCATAGCAGTGACAGGGTTACTGTCAAGCAGGTAGGTGCAGCCACTGCCTTGGACCTRTGCTGACTCCTGGGCAGCTACTGAGGCCTCAGTAAGGTGGAAGGTGCTTCACCATGGACAAGGATGAAGCCAGGACTGCAGCTGGCATCTCTGCAAACTGCATCCTTTAAGTGCACCCTCTGCCACTGTTGATGATGATGGCAGGGCAAGATGCAGGCCCTTCTTGATTTCCTGGTAKGGACTTAGGGCTTCAGATTGACAGCTCAAGAACCAGGAAAGTGGGGACACAAAGTTGTCACTGCTACTGCAGTGCTAGGTACCAGCACTACAGAAATTACAGCTGGGAGGGGGGGGAAAAAAAAAAACACTCAAGGCTGCATTTTTTTCCTTTTTTCCAAAGAAGACTTTAATTTTAACAAGACAGGAAGCTGCACAAAGAGAGCTACCGCAATGTGTTTTTTGTTTATTTTTTGTTTATTTTTTGTTTTTTTTTGAACAACTGCTTAAAACTATCTACACCAGTACTTGTGGAGTAGAGGATCCCCCTCCCTTTGAGTAACAGTCTGCTCGTGGGGGACTCGGCCTTGCAAAGGCCAGCTCACTTCACCTGGTAGGTTGTGCTCCATCCCGCATCAGGACCCAGGCTGTTATCCTGTACACAAAGTCAAAGCAGCAGCAGGAGGGAGTAAGGACACTGAAAACAAAAACCCTCCCCAGGAAAAACAAGACTTCCCTTTAAAGTGTTTACTCTTCCCTCCCCTGCTATTCCTGAAAGGACTATGGCCTCTTTGAAGTAAAACCAGCCTACTCTGTTTCAAAAAGCAGTGGAAGGCTCTTCCAGTTTTATGTGTCAGACTAACCCCAAGCATCACCAGCTGGARCCAAGCGAGCCAGGGAACCTGCCCCTGCACCTCTTGGTGTCTCCAGCATTCCCAGCCCTACAGTGACCACAGCTGGTTTTCAGGGCAGCCACTGTCACAAGGCCCCTAAAAGTATCATCTCTTGTGTCCATGCAGGACAACATGGTGTGAATCCTCATCCCTCCACTTTGCAGAGGCATCGGGCTCTGCTGTGATGGTGTGGGTGGCATCTCCCTGCCATGCTCTGCCTCAGCTGCAGCAGGCCCTTGCCTGAGGGTGGCATCTCCCTCCTTGCCTGAGCGCTGGGGTGGGCTGAAGGAGCAGTGCAGAGCCCAGACTGTACAGGGAAGGGGATGTGGCTGCACTGGAGCTGGGCACAGGATTATTAGCTCAGAGCCATGTAGGCCCCCTTCACCTCCTCCATGTCAGCACCTCCACAGCTGCTAAAATACAAAGCTTTGCAATTGCGCAGTGCCACTTGTCAGACAGCAGGAGATGGAATAGGTGGCTGTCAGCCAGGAGCACATTAAAAAGTGGATAGTTATTGCACCTCCAAGGTATTGGATGTAAAAGCTCTTCTGTTTCAAGCCTAGCAGTCTCCTTCAGCTCAAGAACAGAAATATAAAGATTGCCTCTGCTCCCTTCCAGGCTGCAGGACTGTAACCAGCTTAGGCCAGGGGGTCAGAAAACAGTCACCACTTTCCCTTGTGTAAGAAAGTGTATTAAGTTCCTGGCTGATGCCAGAGCCTTCTGTGTCCTTCCAGTGCAGAGCATGCACCGGGGGCGATGATAGGGAAGAGGATCCCATCACATCGCTTTGAACTGGGGAGGGTGTGTCAAATCCCAAGCAAGGAAAGAGGCAACTGGAGTTTCTATTTAAAACCATCCTAACCAAAAATTCAGGTAAACTGTCCAACAGGAAAGGAGGGAAAAAAAAAAAAAAATCAACCTCAAACAGTAAGACTCCAATTGGCATTTGTAACCATCCGACCAGACAGGAAGAGAGGTGAGGAGCAGAGTCTGCAAATGCCACACCATCACCCCAGACTCCAGCCCAGCGCAGCCTGCTCCAGCGTCCCATCCTCTTCGCAGCACAGGGGCCCGCGAGGATCCCACTGCTCAGCCATCCCCATGGGAAGGGGGCAAAGAGCATCCTCCCTCCGCTGCCCATCCGCCAAACGTCTCTCCCACCACCCGCCCGCTCTCAGTTCTCGCCCGTCTGGACGTACTCCTCGGCAGCCTTCGACACGGTGCTCAGGTACTGCCAGCTGAGAGCTGCCAGGAGCATGGCGCACGACAAGTAGATGGGGGAGTAGTGGTGACGCGACGCCATGGGGCCGCTGGGCAAGCTCATGGCGCGGATGGAGGCGATGATCTGCTGCGTCTTGTTGGACGAAGGGTCCGTGCTCGGTATCTTCTGGTAGATCTGGGGAGAGGTAAAGAGAAACAACTGTTTTGACCCAAGGTTGAGGAGGGGAATGGGACCACCACATGGATGAGGAAGCTTCAGAGCACTCTCTCCTCAAGAGTAACCTCACCCATGGAGTGCTAGAAACCTGCATGTGAAGCGAGATCCAGCTGAAAGGGATGTCCAGATGCAGCAAGGCAGTTTCTCATTTCCCTTGAGAAGTGCATTAAGCCAGGCAGCCTCTTGAGGGCAGCCCATGATGGAAGATGGACCACAYGGCCCCAAGCCCAACCCCCGGGCTATCAGCCACAACTGGCATTGCTGGGATGAGTGGTTCTTGCCCAGCAATCCTCATGGCTTATGTGCTGTAATCCACCCCAAACCAGTGAGGACATGTCAGCACTACCAGCAATCAGTGTGATTACCAGGAGACAGCCATCTCGATCAGATAACTGCATGGTCTTCAATACATCTGCATGAGCCTAAGGGGAGGCTTACACAAGAGGAGACAACCTCACCCCTCCCAAAGCAAACCTACCCCCCCCACACACAACAGGAGTTGAACATCTCCCACCAGTGCTCCGCTAGGATCCACTGCGGTGACTCCACCTTTGACCTGATCTCTATGTCAACAGATGACATGTGAGGAAAAGCAGGTAACCCCACAATCCCCACGGTTACTGAGCATCATCCCTCCAGAAACACCATTGTCTTAGAGAACAACAGTTGTTTGAGCTTCTCAGCAGGGTCCTCCTCAGGGCTGAGTATCACTGTCCTTCGTCATGGGGGTCAGTTTGCCCAGAAAGGGAGCTCTAATAACCCATGACTCGGGGTCTGTCTGACACAGAAGTGATGTCTTTTCATTTAACAGCCTTCACCAAATTTTTTTTTCCCATGAATCCATCCACCAGTTGTTTTTGCATGTGAACTTTTAGCATCCACAGCACCCTGAAGCCAACAGTCACACTGCTTGAACAGCCTATGAAGAGCCGTTCCTCTTTTACTCTTTGCCATACACRTAAGAAAACAAAAAGCACATCACATTGCTAGCTGCAACTATGGGCACAGCAATAAAAGACTGCTGCTATGGAGCTGTCGGTAGGGTACGATGCAACTTGCTTAGAAGAAATATATTGCTAGAACAGTTTTCTGTGTCTGCTTCAGTCCAGGCAGTGAAACTCTGGCTCTGTAGAAGCTGACTCATCTTGTTTTGGACCAGAAGAAAGGTAAGACCTCAGTCACTGCCTCCTAACGCAGGCACCAAGGGAACACATCAGTGCACTGACAGGGATGCCATACTCATGCTTGTTCTTCCTAGGTGGCAGGAATTGAAAGGAGCCACCTCCAAAAGCTGATTGCAGCTGCTCAGCTGCTTCATAGCCCAGCCTAGAGAATGCTTTTTGAACGTGTCCTCCTATATTTCCCCACTGCCGTCACTGCCTGCCAACTTTGTGCCCTGTCTTACTTTATGCTAAACCTATTCAATGGGACCATTGGCTTCATCATGAGAGTCAAGGAAAGCTGAAGTTGCACCAGCATCCCTAGAAACTCAAGACCCCATCAGAAAGAGTAATGCATCCAGTAAGAGCTGGGGACTGCAGTGGGACTTAGATCACAGTCCCAATAAGAGTGCACTGGCCCTACCTCCATACTGGAAATTCAAACCAGCTGGGACCATTCTCTGCCTCAAGGTGAAGCAGCAGGATCTGGTCACATTCACACTAGCAAAGTCGCCCTCTGGAATGTGGCAGTCACATCTAAACTGCCTATTGGCAATGGTCCTTGATATGTGCTAACTCCTGAATTGTCTTGGAGCACCACCTAGTTGCTCCAGGCCAAACCCATGCCAGGGATTACTGTGCCTCAGCCCCACTGAACTGACTAGTATAGACATAACCTAAGAACTGACAGATTCAAGGACAAATCCCATCCCAGAATCTCCCATATCCAAGGGGCCTTGTTCTTCATCCAGCACCTCCTGATTTCAGTCACATTCTGCAATTGCAGCTGAAGCAAAATGACAGGTACTAAGGGCAGAGAAGGGTCTTCAAGGGACTACCAAATCCACAGCAAGAACRTGTACAGCCAGAAGTTGTTCAACGCAAACTACTCAACCTACCTCTTCCACATACTGATACATGATGGCTTTGACAGCCTGTATGTTTGTGGCATCCATCATTAGAGTGACAGCTTGTCCCTTTCGGATCTTCACTACACCCCTGAACACCTGCTTGTTGTTATAGCAGGCAGCCAGAGTGGCAATAGCCATCACCTAAGGAGAAACACAAAGAAGAGCCCTCACTACTTTGCAAAGAACTTGCCAAGGGAATAATCTTGGTCCTAGTGAAATCAATGGCAAAACGCTCTGGAGTGGAGCCAAGATCTCACCTACAGCATAAACAGCAGGCATCAGGAACGACAGACAGAAGAGGAGGAGAATAAAACAGGCTAATACTGACACAACACGTACTCCCTCCCCCAAGCTCTCATCAGCAGGGCTGCAGACAATGGAGAAGAGATCCCGTTAAGCCACCTGAAAGCAGTAACTTACTTGAGGGATAGCACAGAAGTTGAAGACACTTTGGTTTTTCAGGCGAGATAAGTACGTGAGAACATCAGGGACATGGTGGAGAGCGTTGGTGATCAGCTCATTCAGACACTGGACAGCCATATCAATGTTCTCTGGTTTGGCAAGATCCGAGAGCTTCTTGGCATATCTGCTCCAAACCTGAGCACCCAGACAAAGACTCACAAGTTGGAAGGTACATTCATGCCATAAGACAGACAACAGCACAGTCTGAGGTCTAGGATACCAAAAAGAACCAGAGATCCACAAAAGCCTTGAAGAATCAGGGCTTATTAGGCTAAAGAAAAGAAGGAAAGAAGGTCTCCGGAGACATGACAGTGGCCTTCATATACAGAAACAGTAAAGAAAGCAACTCATCTTCACATGTTCTTTAGGAAGGGCAAAGAAAAGACAGTTCACGCATCAGGCTGGACATAGGAAATATTTTATGAGACAGGTCAGCCCTGTAATACATCATGTGCGGAAGGAAAGAGAATTGCTGTCCTTGTAGGGCTTTCAGAACAGTCGGACAAGCATTTGTCAGACATAGGCAGAGCTGATCCTGTCTTTGGGAATGGACTAGGTAACYTCTTGAGATCTCACTCAGCCTTACTCTCCCTCATTCCTAGAACTAACTTAATAGAGGGGAAACAAGCTGTCCAACAAGCTCTTGGAAGTGTGGGGGGACATCTCATCACCACACCTGTACCTACATAATTCTAGATAGATGTGGAACTTGTTAGCTGTCATTTGAAGAATTCTTATTATCAAGGAGGTGCATGGGACTGTTACCGTTTGTCATGTAACAGAGTTTTGCTGTACAGTCTTAATGAAATTAAACTAGACAGTCAATCTCTCCTGTTAACTTTGACTTAAGGGACATGACAGAGGCTACAGTTGTAGCTGTGCACCTTCTGCTATGCGCCCTGTAATGCATT
This sequence comes from Apteryx rowi, assembly GCF_003343035.1. Lineage (NCBI taxonomy): Eukaryota > Metazoa > Chordata > Aves > Apterygiformes > Apterygidae > Apteryx > Apteryx rowi. The sequence continues at coordinate 1,586,565 of NW_020448041.1, read as the reverse complement.
TGTGAGACAGGTGTCTTGGAAAGCACGGCTGGTTAGCTACATCCATTAGAGACCTCAGACAGAAGTACGAAGACTGCTAAGGAACAAGAACAAACTCACAAAAGCTGTGGAATCCCCACAGTCAGGGTTTTTTCCAAAGGAAATTCTAGGAGGAACTCTCTTAATAGGATGTTGCAACTAACTATTCGAGCAACAACAGGATCTTCAGTCTTTGCACACAAGCTGTTCTTAGCACAGTACAAGCATTCCCTAAGGAGGCACAACAGAAATGCTTGTCCAAAAGCAGTGTTTTCCCTTACCTCTCTGGGCCAGAATTCCCTTCCCTCCAGCTGATCCTCTAAATAGTCACGAATGATGTTGGTTTTCTGCAGGAAAAGGCCCATGGAATTTGCCAGCTCTGTGTCTTGTCCAACGATAGGATCTTCTAGCTCTGATGCAGAGAAGAGACGGGAGAGGCCTATTCCCACCAGCCCAGCAACGTAGTGACAATACTGCGAGGCACCAAGAAGAGAAAGAAAAACAATGTAAAATAAGCAGTTACAAACCAGCTGTTTACTACAGACRTTTTATGGAATTAACACCCAGGTGTAATTTAACGTGTGATTTCTGCAAGTTTTCATGGTCCTCCTTGCGATGTCTCAACTTTCCCAAGCCCAGCAAACGTCACCAAGGATTTCTCCCTGTCAACGTTAGTGGCACTCCACTTCCAGCAGCCAAATTCAAAAAAGCTTCCAAATCGCCCACAGGGGAACAGCTGCTAAAATGACAGGTCATCCAGAACACATGCTAGTGGGCGACATCAAAATGCACGGAGGAGAGGGAAGACCGACTGCATTTCAATGAGCAGCCGGGCCAGCAAAGCAGAGGAATGCAGGAACGTCTGCATCCTTATTTAACGAGCTCCAGGGCCAAGAGAGGACCTAGCAATAACCCATATGATCATCATGTCATCCACAGGACCAGCAGCTGCAGTCTCTCAAAGCCTTTTCAAGCCCACACAGCCTCCCTCACCCAGCTGAACCAACTTCCCACAGGAATGCCCTAACTGCTAGGCATTGCCACCTTTTCCCCAGAGAAAGCACGGACCTGAAAAACACCAAGTTTCAGGTTCCTGGATGTGAATTCTTTATTGGAGGAGGCATCTCCACCCGGTCTGGAGCCAATCCCACTCTTCAAAACTGCCTGAGTCCTAGTCTCTTGGTGTTCCCTGCTGTTTCTTCATTCATGACGCTGATCCCTCTCCAGCCTATTCCATGACAAGATTGAACACCCAACCTGCTGCCGAGCTACCAGTGAAGTCTTCCACACTTGCCTTCATTCACAGCTGCCCCGGATTAAGGAACGGCTCACGGTGGGAAGGGAAGTTGTACATGCAAAACTGCAGGCTTCAACAAGGCTACTGTACTATTCATGTTCTGTCTGCTCTCATGTCCAGGTTGACTTACCTTATCCCAYTCATGCTGAGAGTCCACCTTCTTCTCCAAGAACTCTGCCATCCCGACTCCCATCTTGTGACAAATATCTGAAATCACATCCTGATACACCTTTGCCAGGTTCCGAAACTCTGAGGAAATCTACAGCACAAACCACCGAGAGAAAACAAAGACAATTGTCAGGAGAAAAAGCAGATCTCAACATTTATTAACAGACCAGAAGACGACTGTTTACCAGGCTCTTATCCTGCTCTGGCTAGAGATCTAGGACAACTCCCACAAAGAGAGCAATTTCAAGGCCCTTAAAGTACAGGCTCGTTATGTTCTGAATCTAAACAGTATCATCTCTGGCAGTAGATCAGACATGGCAGTATCTTTGGTAAGACTCTGTGGCCTTGGACTGGTATCATCTGGGAGTTACAGGACAAAACTAGTTACACTTGGTGCACAGAGTTGTTTTTTGTCATTTATGAGAGTGCACCATCAAACCAACCCCTGGAAAAGAAAGCAAAGGTTTCTGGTGCTCTGTTCTTCCTAGCCTTTTCCAGCTCTGGCTCTGCAGGGCACACAGGCGCCCTCTGTGCAACCGAGAAGGCATCAAGCAACAGAGGATGCAGAAGATCCTTCTTCTGCATCTCCAGTAACATGCTTCAGTGACTCAGTTGTCCTCAAACTAAATAAAAAGTGTGTCCTCCCCGCGCCCAAAACTGCAGAGCATCTGGTCACCAGGTTTCATTGTGCCTTCATCTCCTGAACTCTCTTCTCCATCAGTGGGTAACTACAGCCAGCCCAGGGTGTGTGTCTGATAAAGGGAGCGATCTGAAGGACTGCAGCTGAGATACGAACACCACCGCGGCTCCAGGCTCTACTCCTAACTCCATCCATTGCTGCTGGCATGTCCTCATCCTGTGTCTCAGCCTCCCTGTCTGTAAACGAGAACGCTGGCTCTGCTTCAGTTTCAAYGGCTTGAATCCACTAAACAGAGAAGCACTGTCTGTGAATACATCTCTACCAAAGAGTATTAAAATCAAATCTGAATGGGAACTCAGATTGTCAGAGTTGGTAACACATACAAACCAAGACAGCAATGAAGTTCTCTAAATACCTTTCCAACAGAAAAGCTCTCCTGAAGTAACAAGCCATTGGCAAACCTACCATGTCTCTGTCACTGTATATTGAGAATCCCCTGACGCAGCGATCTCCTACAGCACACAACACTCCTAGACAGGACACAGCCGCTGTTGGCTGGCCCAGGTGTTACTCTAGCCTCTGAAATTCCAGCTCCACATTACAGAGATTCCCAAATTCCTTCACTTTTGGAACACGGCATGTTTGGGGGAAAATCTCAACCCTTGATCTCCAGGTAGCCCAGGCTGAGCATCAGACTTCCAGTACACATCTGTTTTTTAAATAACTGTCCCCTTCCCACTAGAGAAAGCCTGGTAAGGGTGGATTAAATTTAAAATGGCAAAAAGCTGATCAAAACAGAACTTCCTTAGAAGATGAAGTGCTCCTCATGATAATTATACTGCTTCTTAAATAGATTTTTTTAAAAAACAGCTGTTCTCAATTAACACGAGCCGCAGCAAGACTGCAGTGTCCACCAATGGTCAGTCCCTGTGCCTTCACTAAAACCAGATGTATGAAACCCCACCTGATAGAGCCTAGCCTTGTCTTCAGTCACAGCGTCTCCTTTTTTGGCTGTCAGCTTGACCATTCTCCTCCAGGATGACTGGCCAGACCGCTTGCTTTCCCCTGTGTGGGTAAGGTACACCTGCAGAAACTCAGAGGTGCTGGAAGATGCTGCATCTCAGAGCAGCAAGATTCTGATCATGCCGCCTTCACTGAAACCCAGCAGCAGCCAGAGCTTCCGCCTGGGACAAGCGGTGCTGTCCCAGCGCAGCTGCATGCCGTCTTCAGCCCATACAGCACAGGTCCACAACCCTACAGCTACCTCCAGACTAGTAAATTAAATAATTACAGAGCACAGGCTCCATCGCCTACACAGCTACATTGTTAGTATAGCCCCCGACGTGCTTTTGACCCAAGTCAACTAGCACTGACCCAAACATTCCCCAGGCAGAGTTTAGGGATTAAAATGGGCCAGAAAGCATTTCTCAAGGATAGTTTGGGATGCAGCCACTTCTAGGAGCTAAGAGAGTTTAATAGTTTGGACACGGTCAGACTGTACCAGCTGGCCTAAGGGTCAGAGAAAGGATCTTAATACTGTTTAGTCCACTAGCAGAGAGGTAGGCTCTCTGTGATAAATGGAAGGGTCCTGTATGGTTATGAACAGGGAAGAAGTTTTTTATTTGATATGCTACACTAAAGGAGCTCCAGACTCCTATAAATCAAGAGCAGAGTCTGCAGGACACTGCAAACACTGCTCCCTCTGCGGCCGGATGCCAAAGAAGCTTTTCTCATCTCCCTATCTGTTATGGTAATAGGATAGCAAACTCATAAAATACACATGCTCTACAGCGTCGGGAAACAAAATAAACCATTCTCTGCAATGTGACACTCATTTACCCTTCCAGCAGCAGAGGCAAAATGCCATTTCTAGTTGGCATTTTCAGGGAGTCAGGTATCTCTGGCTCATATACAGAGTTGCACAATGTTTGTTACTCCAGCTGTGCATCCTGCCCCACCTGCACATGACTTGTCCTCCACACATACAACTCAGATGCTATCACAGTGGCTACAGAGCTTCTTGGGTAGAAAAATGCACAGGCTCTTCTTTTAAATCACTGCCTTCCACGTAACAGCTGAAAAACACTCAATTCCAGTTGTTTAGCTGTAGAGATAACGAACTATCTGCTGCTCTGCTTCCCATGTTTGGGCATGCAGAGGAGTACTAGCTAACTCTCAAGCAAACATCAGCAATTCCCACTCCTTCACTAAGGCCAGTAAGAGATGTTTCTAGGGAAAAAAAATGGGTTACAATGACTGGCAACAACTAGTTTTGCAACTTGCTTCAGAGCAAACCTAGCATTTAGCAACCACATGAGCTCCATCATCCATTTCTCCTGCTTCCTTCTTCTTCTGAAGAGTTATTGGGTCGTCAGGGACTAAATGGGCTCAGGAAGCCCTGAAGCAAGGAGGTGGATGCCTTACCGTTGGGAAGTCCTCAAGCACCTGCCGGTCCTTCTCCTTGCTCTCCATGTATTTCCACTCTGGTTGATAGAGATAGGAGTGGAACTCGTGCAGCATTGGGACCTTTATGTCCAAGCTGATGGTCATGTCGTCCTCTACGGTGTCCAGGGCACGGAGAACTAGGTAGAATATACACACAGCATGTCTGCGGGGAGAAGAAACAAACATCCCTTAATCAGGACCACTGATTACACAGGAAAAACAGCTTGAGTTAATCGCGCAGCCTTTGCCAGAGCCATTTCCAGGTCAGCGTGATACACACAGACCCTGCCGGGTTGTTGATGCCTTTGGAACAACAAAATAACATGCACCACCAGCACAACTCACACACACTTCACGCGCTATGAGCCCACGGTACTTCAGCCACTGAGCGTAAAGGAAATGGGTAATTTCCCATTTCCCAAAATTTATTGMCCCCCMCTTTTTTTTTTTTTTTTTCCTAAAACCAGAAAGTCTATGCTACGGTTTGGAAGTCAGCTTGTGTCAAGGGAGACTCATGACCAATCCTTCCTCCACCACAGACATACGGTGCTTCGGTTTCCCCACCCCTGATCTGGGGACGGTGGCTGTCCCCCACCATGCAGGGATGTAAAAATACATGCATTAGGCAGGAGTTGTTCAAATCTCAGGGTAACACAAGCATGCGGGTTAGAGACAGAAAGGAGACATTTCTCAGGACAATAAACGAGCATTTTCCCTGGGTTAGGCACCAACAGCAATACTTCCAGTCTACGTTATTCAGTCACCTTGAACCTTTAGTGAGTCTGAGTGATTTACAAGCCTCCACGCAAACTCATAACAGGCTGAGCTCTGTCAAAGCTGCAGCATGCAAGACCTGGGTTAGGAACCCAGATTTTTCCTTCACACAGAGAATTACTGCACGGCTTTTTGGTCTCTAACAGACGTATCAGGGAAGGAAAAGGCTCGTAAGAGCTCTCCGGGCAGCACACCGCACTGCGAGAGCCAAATCTGCAGGCGTAACCCGAGTCTCTAAGCCAGCGCTCGCTAGGACCCAGGGGGATAGAGACTGAAGTCTGTTTACAGGAAAAAGCAAATGCAGAGTAAAGCAGGGGGAGAATAAAGCAGGTGGACTATTCCCACCATTTCCCACCCTCCGCACCCAGGACCCTTTCAGGCTATTTTGTGGGGAGGAGCAAGGAGGCCCTTTCCTGTGCAGCAGAAATTTTAGGACAAGCAGCTAGAAGCACAAAAGAGACCRTGCTTCTCTCCTATCTCCTTGCAGCAAAATACAGGAGCCAAGATCCCGGCATACCCCAGCCCACGTGTTTAAGCACCACTGCGGAAACCCACCCAGCCTGGCTGGAGAAGTCCTATCACTCCCTCCTTGTCCACCCAGCTTCCAGAGTCCTGCAGCTGAAGCAAAAAACTCTTGATTTTGACAAATACTGGCTCTGACTCCAGGATTTATACACAGAATCCCCTAGCTCTTAATGAGCACAGTGATACTTCAAAGAGATGTCGCCCTTATTAATTATTTGGCAAATCGTAACTGGTTTGTACTGCTTGAGCCCTAATTATTAGGCGAAAGCGCTGGTCTCCTGGGATGATGACATGCAGGGAATGATTAAGCAGCCAGGGAAAAGCTAACTGGCTCTTAGAACCATCACTGTTAAATGTAACTTTTCCTTTTAATTAAAGGGTATTTAGTAAAGTACAATCTAAGAGCGTGAGCTAAACTCTACTAGGCAGAAAAAGAAAAATAAGGGGACAACGGTAAAGCAAGTCTTCATTCAGGAATAACAGCCAGAGTTTCTCTGGAAGCTGTCTGGGGCAAACTTCCCTATCGCCACGCATCCAAGTGCTCACCAGCAGTTCCCTCCCGCCTTCCTGTTTCTCCGCAAGACAGAGTTTTTCCATTTCAACCAGGCTGCAAACATTCATCCAACTTGTTACAAGCGCCCAGGACTCCTACACCTTTTTAGAAGGTCCCACGCTAACTTCCACCGGCAGTAACCAAGAAAGGCAGAGGACAAGCTGAAAATACCATCTCGGAAACACCTACGCACATCTATACCATACCCAAGGGAAAAATCCAGCAAGAACTCCAGAGCCCAACGCGGTTACAACATTTCTTTAATCCCTCTTTCACCTCCAAGCCTTAAATCTGCAGGCCCAGCTTTTGTCACTGATTGAATTTAGCTCTGTGTTAATTTGACCAAACGGAAGGTATGATCAAAAAAAAAAAACAAAACCCAAAAGACAGTGAGTGTGCTCTGTACAGAGCTCCCAGTTTCATGGCAAGCTTCCCAGGGATGCAGAGGCACCACGGTCTAAGCCTCTTGATGCTGGGCTCCAGTCCCGTTGGCATCCGGGGGGGTCGATCAAACCAACAAGGCAGCAGGGTCCTCGCCAGAATACATCTGCATCGTTTTGTTTAGCAAGAGGAGACGCTGGAATCGCTTCCCCTTCATGCAGATATCCGGTGGGCAAAGCATTCACTTCTAGCACAGCTTGCAATGCCCTAGCCTAGGGACTCTTGGGTCCAAGCGCTGGTCCAGCAGCTCTGTTTTCCCTTCAGAAACTCTCCTGGGAGCAGGGATGAGAACCAGGGACTCTCCTCACCAGTAAGCAAGAGATTCACATTTCCTCATCCTCTAAACAAGGTTTCACCCCAAAGAAGTTCCAAATGAAATTGCAGCGCAAGAGCCGCACCAAGAGGCAGGGGACACTAGCCTTGCATGCATGAAGGATTCAAGCAGCTGTTTTGCATCATTTCATTTTAACACATAGCCTATCACAAAGACCTAGAAGTGCGGTGTTCAGTTGAACCCCCCTTACGACATCAGCGGAAGCACTCCTCTGATGTGATCCTTAAGAATTAAGTTTTTCGGCAACCTTGCTGTTCCAGCCATGCTCAAATGCCATAAATCGCATTCGGCCTATTTTGCATTTCCCTCTTCTGTCCCTAAACTCTTCAGCAGAGTTATTTTGCTTTGAAAATGAACTTATTTTGATGCACTGCAGAGCTGGCTGTAATTCAGCAGCAATCCCTGTGCAGCCTTATGTTGCAAAGATCTGGCAATAGTTTTTTTAGGATGCCAGTTAGAAGCTTCCATGGCCTGAAGGTAGGAAGCTGGCACCATCTGAGTTAAGGAGTGAAAAGAAAAGAGACAAGGAAGAAAACCACAGCAAGATCAAGTCAAGCACACCACATGCAGACATTGCTAACAGGTTTCAGCATACTTTACTGATTGATATTTTTTGTTAGTCTCTACACTAGTTAATATTCACAGGAATATTAAGCAAGGAAGAAAGTTCAGTTCTTGGCCCCACTCATACTATTCCATGCAACCCCGGCCAAGCCACTGAATTTCTTCGCTTTTCCCATAAAACAGGCTGCAAACAATCATTTCACAAATGTTAGATGAGAACTACAGGACACGGTCCAACTCACAAACCCAACGGATAACCCAGCGTCCAAGCTGGCATTTGGAACTGCACAAATCTGACTCGTCAGTGGAGTCAGAAAGTGTTTTAGAAATGTCTAGTCAAACTTACAGGAATCCTTAGTCATAACTATTACCGGGGTTGGGATTAACTAGAGAAAGATCTGCATATTGAAATCAGTAATTTCAGTATGAATGTAAGCAAATATAAAAAAACCCTATGTATGTGTCTGTATATGCACCAGACCTCGGGCGAGCTTATTATGCATCCTCTGTTACTATTAGCGTCTGAAGAATTTCCTGAGCTGGTTTGTATGATTTGTCAAATACCTCAAAATCACCATGTGGCAAACGCCAGAGGACCGCCCAGACAAAAACGCAGGTTTTTGAGGCAGCCGCTCACAAACGGGCCTTTCAGGCGGATCCCAGACGTTCGGTCAGCCCCGCGTTTTCGCCTCCCTCCGCCCCGTCCCTTTTGGCCGGCCAGACACCCAAAGGGCAGCTCAAATCCCGGCGCTGCCAGCGCAGCATTCCCAGGGTGTCACAAACAGCACGCAGGCAGGCGCTGCCTTTAACCGTCTCCTGGCCGAGGACACCAGCGCCCAGCGCCTGCGGGGCTTGCACTAACCAGCTCCCCCCAGCCAGCTCAGCCCAGGATGTCCCGTGTTCTGCTGCGTGGGGTGGGTTTGCATTGAGCACCCCACGTCCTGCTGCATGGGATGGGGGTTGCACTGACCACTCCACGTCCTGCTGCATGGAGTTGGGGTTGCATTGACCACCCTGGCCCACCCAGCCCGGTACCCCGTGCCCTGCTGCACGGGGTGGGGGTTGCAGTGACCACCCCCAGCCAGCCCCACCCCAGGATTCCCCCATGTCCCGCTGCACGGAGTAGGGGTTGCAACAACCACCCCGAGTCCTGCTGCAGAGGGTGGGGGCTACATTGACCACCCCACGTCCCGCTGCATGGGGTGGTGGTTGCACTGACCACCATGCGTCCCGCTGCATGGGGTGGGGGCTGCATCGACCTCCTCCGGCCAGCCCAGCTCAGTACCCTGTGCCCCGCTGCATTGGGGTGGGGGTTGCACCGACCACCCCACGTCCTGCTGCACAGGGTGGGGGGTTGCACCGACCACCCCATGCCCTGCTGCATTGAGGTGGGGGTTGCATTGACCACCCCATGCCCTGCTGCATTGAGATGGGGGTTGCATTGACCACCCCATGCCCC
>NW_020448041.1:1532983-1576457 GCF_003343035.1 Apteryx rowi | reverse complement strand
GCGCCGAGCCCGGGCGGTGCAAGCAAAGCCCGGAGTCTGTGCGATGCACCGGGCCCCGGCGGTGCAGGCAGAGCCCGGAGCCCGGACGATGCACAGGAGCCAGGCAGTGCAGGCAAAGCCCGGAGTCCGGGCGATGCACCGGGCCCGGGCGGTGCATGGACAGCCCCGAGCCTGGGCGGTGCAGGCAGAGCCCAGAGCCTGTGCGATGCACCGGGAACAGGCGGTGAATGGAAAGCGCCGAGCCCGGGCGATGCACCGAGTCCAGGTGTGCATGGACAGTGGTAAACCCGTACCGTGCACCGACCCCATGCGATGCACCGAGCCCGGGCGGTGCGGGCAGAGCCCGGAGCCCGGGCGATACACCGGGGCCGTGCGGCGCATGTTCAGTGCCCAGCCTGTGCGATGCCCTCTGCCCGTGCAATGCACCGAGCCCGGGCGGTGCACGCAAAACCCGCAGCCCCGTGCAAGACAGCGGGGCCGGGCGGTGCACGGACAGCTCCGAGCCCGGGCGATGCACCGGGACCGGGCGGTGCACGCAAAACCCCGAGCCGCTGCCACGCACCGCGCGCGCGATGCCCGGGGCTCGCGCAGCGCCGCATCCCCCGCGCACGGCGGTGACACCCGCCGCCGACCCGGGCGTGGCGACAGCACCGAGCATCACCCCACGGAGAAGGGAGCAAAAAAACAACACGAAAAAAACGGTGTGCGCGCGTGGGGGGCGCTTCCCGCTCACCGGGTCGAGCCGCGGCATCACGGCGCGGTAGCCGCCCATCTTGAACCGCAGCAGGTGGTAGATGTCCTCGGGGTGGCCCAGCCATTTCTTCAGCAGCTCCATGGGGCCGCGCTGCTCCCGCGCCCGCTCCCGCCACGCGCGCACCCGCCGCCGCCACGCGCGCCGACCCYCCGCGTGCCACCGCCCCCCTTCCGTTGCCCGGCAGCTTAATGAACCGGGGGGGGCACGGCCAGAGYCCGCCCCGCCCCCTGCGCCGCTCCGCCAATCGGCCCGCTCAGCCCATGGCCCGGTGGGCCGACGGCGGCGCCTATTGGGCGGCGTGTCCTCGCACCAGGAGAACGCCAGCCAATGGGGCGGCGGYACGGCTGGTGCGACGGCAGCCGGCCGGCGCTGACTGGGCGACGGCGCCCACCACAACACGCGAGGCGCCGGCTTTCTTAAAGGGGCCGCGGAGCGGGGAGGCAAGGGGCACCGGCGCGACGCCAGGGCTGTCATGGCCCCCCCGGCCCCGGCCCGCACCGCAGCTCCCCCCGCACAGCTCCAACACCTCCACTTTACACAGACCCGCCCCCTAGCACGGCCCCCACTCACTRCCCCCTGTCTAAGCCCGCCACCTGCCCCTCTCCACACAGTCCTGCAGTGACACCACACACCTCAGAGACCCCCAACCGCCATTTTGCACCCCCCCAGAGACCCCCAACCGCCATTTTGCACCCCCCCAAACCACCATTTCACATCCCATCCCCCCAACCACCATTTCGCACCCTAACCCCCATGGGGTCCTGGGGAAGGAGAGCTCATCTCCCCTCAGGGTTGCCAGCCCCACACCATAGACCCCTTCCTCACTGGCACTTGTGCCTGCTTCCTCCAGCAAGCCCATCCCTTGCCTGAGCAGCCCCCTTCAAACCTCAGCTGTGGGCAGGTGGGTTTCGCTTTATTTATTTATTTATTTTTATTTTTTAATTAAGTTATCTCCCATCCTTTTCCCTAGTGGCATTTCTCCTTTGAGCTCAGTATTAGTCAGCAGGATGATCTCAGCTGTCAAGCCTGCTTTGAATGAAGACCTGAGATTTCATCCAGCTGCCCTGCTGCTACAGCCAGCTCTTTACATTTGACTAAATCATTTCGGCACTACAGACACCTCCAGCTGCTCACTGGAAACCCTTTTTCCTCAAAAAAAAAAATAAAAGGAGGTACTAAACACATCATGCCTCATTTCCAGTCCGAGTTCATCCAGCCTCYATTTCAGCTAACAACCTGTCTTTCTCTAATAAAGAGCCTCTCAGGCCTGGACCCAAACTGAAAGCCACATTACAGGATATACTCTGAAACAATATTAGCCAGCTTTTTTGKCACCATACCCCATCAATGGGATTATTCACCAAGCACATACCCTGCAACCACTGAAATGACTGACCACAGGAGTCCTGAACTCCAGCACTTCCAGTTTATTTGCAGTCCATCTTTAGATCTAGTCTCTGTAAAAGTTTTCCCTCCTTCCTCACTCTTACAGTTGAGAGAAGCTGCTGGCAGTCATCTAAAGGGAGGCACAAAACTCTGAACCTTCAGTAGGCAAAAGCTGTTGCTGTCCTCTCTCCCTGCCTCTGGGATTATTTTTTTAAACAACCAATTGTTGTCTTGTAAGTGAAAAGTGAAAACTGGAATTAACGGAATTGGTTGCATTCAGCCTTATAACTGCAGTATGTCTCTTCTGATGGTGCTTATAACTCAGTTTTAAACAGAGACACTGTAAATCACAGTGATTTATAGTGTCTCTGTCCATTGACCCTACTGCAGATGCAGTAATTCCTGGCAGAGATGGCAGAAAGGAGTATATCCCTCTACCTACACAGCTTCATCTTAATTCAGTATATTGGATAATGCTGCCTCTGTAATTATAGCTGAACAACAGTGTGCTGGGCTGCAAATCGGTGTGCTGTCAGCTCTTACAGGAACGGCTGCCTCTTTCCAAGGGGTAAAAATAAATCACTGCAGCAGTGCTTGGTACAGCTCACTTCCGCATGCTTGGCATAGTCTCTGTCCTTAGATGCTGTGTTTTTGTGTAAAAACTTTGCCAATCCCATCCCTCTATATCATAGAAAATATTAACTAGCTTTTACAGACTATAGCAGTGGCTCTTAAGCGAGAGCTGCGAGGCCTCGGTGAAGTCACAAGTAACAACTGGGATCACAAATCTGACAAGTGTGGTGGGTGTCTAACAATGTTTAGAAGAGGGAATGCATGAAACATGATCTGTAAGGTAATTTGAAAGCAGAACAGGCCACTTGCTCAAAGCCCTAAGCTTTCCATACACTGTCATGAGCCAAAGAACATAGGGAAAAAATGGGCTCCACAGGCATCCTATGTCCTTGGGGTCAAGACAGCAAGGCACTGGCACAATTAGCAGAGGTGCCTCACATCCCTAAACATCCAACTGAAAACAGGAAAACTTTGGTCCTTCAGCTGTTTGGTAGCCCCTGTGATCATACAAATGCCTCTGCTCAGAGGATGGGTGTAAGAGGGTCACAGCCCAAGATGACAGGCTCTGTTTCTTCTGACTCATTTCTACCCAACAAGCTGGTTTGCCCAGAAGCTTGCTCAAATAACAAAACCGCAGTTCACAGTCTGCACACAGGGACCAAGACACCTCAGAACCAATTAAACTACTTATGCAGTTGTGTTACTGTGACAAACAAAAAAGTAGAAGTGTACAACCACTTTCCTTCTTGCATCCAGAGGTACAAGGTACTTTGGAGACTCCTGTAACCTCTATGGAACACTTACCTCTGCCACCTCACTGTTCTTAAGGAACAGGCTTAACAGAGAAACCATAAAGCCCTTCTCACAACAACTGAGAGACCATCTGGACATCCTCCAGGAGAGGAGGAATAAGAAAGGCAGCTCACTTGGTGACTAGGGAAGGATCCCCACTCCCTGAGGGCACTGCAGGCTGGCACTGAGGACACCACCAAGTTAGTCTCTTCAAGCCATGCAAGGGTCCAAGGGTTCCCTTCATCACTGTGTGCCCGAGGGGACACTGCTCCTTCCGATAGATCTGAGGGTGCAACCCTTTCCCATGCAGCTTGCTCTGCAGCCAGTCAGAGCTGAACTGAATGGCGTAGTCAAGCAGACGCTCTAGATCCGAGAGAGCCAAGAGACAGCCTTGTGTTAACGGATGAATCTTTGCCAGGTACAAAATCTCATTCTTAATGATGTTCCCTGGAAAGGGTCAGAAATAAGGAAACCGTAAGAATATTTCTTATCAAGATGACACAGAATGAAGGAGTTTAACGCCAGTTCTGTGATCAGCGTTTAAGGCCAATTAAGCCTTCCAGGCTTAATTTAGTACATATACACCTGTGGCCCCCATCACTATGACTTCTGCCTAAAGGAGACACAGCTAAGCAACACCACTCCCCATATCAGAGGTAACATACAAGGAGCAGACTTACATCTGGGAATAGATCTGATGACAGTATATTCCCACCACCCTTAAAGGAAACCTTCCTTTCCTTCACAAGGACAAGCCAATCAATAGTCCTTCCCACACCAAGACAGTTCACTGGGCTCACGTGATGCGCTTAAGCATATCCTCTCAGCTGAAACAGCTAGGAGCTTGCTTTGCCATAAGGCTAAGGAGTTAGAGGCTCAGACTTACAGCTTGGGATCTGCAGACATCCCATCCACCTTCCTCCCTTTGTTGTTCTGCCACCACGCCCTGGAACTCACCCAGCCCTGAAAAATATCTCTGGTCTAAGAGGGTGTAGCAGACAGGATTGGGTGTCCTGAGGGCATCCAGTGCCCGGCCACGGTGGAACTCCACAGACAGGATGTCAGAAGCAGGATCAGCTATCGGAGAAGAGCACCAATGCATTCGGCAGTTGTAGAAAACAAGGAAGCCCCCGCTCTCAAAGTGCAGAACCAGCCTGGGAGGGGCAGAGAAGTTAAAATATTTAGTCAAAAACACCCCGAACCATTTGTTATATTCTGCTCTGGCTATAAAGACTTAATGGAGAGCAGAGTGTAGAAAGGGACAGCAGCTTAGGAATGGAGCGAAAAGTCACCAGAAGACACAGAAAAGCCTGTACATGATGTAAGCTTACAGAGAAGGAGACTGTATACATGCTGAGGCACCAGCCCCATGGAAAGCAGATGCCAGTAGTTCTCATGAGATCAGGGAGACATCTTAATGTACCACCTCCCCTCAGGCGGAAGGACTACTGCAGTTCAACAAGAGGGAACTGAAGACTGTACCGTGTCCCAGTTAAGCTGTTCCTTCCCCACAGCTCATCACCCCACACACATGTATGCACCAAGGATCAGCAGGCACTCCAATACACCAGACCACCATCTTAATGCAAGGTAGCCTCCTCTAGTGCTTTCGATCAAGAAACTTGCCTGTGAACCAGCACAACTCATGCAGAGTTGTTCCTTCTGCTGTCCTGTGGCCTCTTAGCCAAGGGATGACAGCAGGCAGAGAGAAGCATTAGCATCTTGGCCACCTGTGGCAGGTAAGCCAGATGACCAAAGGCTCTAGCAAAAGGGCCTACAATCAGTGGAACTGATGCTAAAAAAACCCAGCATACACAAAACTGACTGTATGTCTGAAATTGCTTGTGTTGAAACAAAACAATCCTTCAAAGGACTGCAAGGTGGGAACAAACTTTCTTCCCCTGTCCAAGCACACCACGTATGCACGTGCCAGACATCCAGTTTATGAGATATTTAACCTGAGTAATCAGTAAGAGCAGAGTCCATACTCTTTCTCAGTATTTACCCTTTGTTAAATACCCCTTCCAGTGGGACTTGGGACAAAGCCCATAACTGGCTCCAACAGGATTGTTTTCCACTCAGCACTGCCTTTAGCCAGGCCACTCCAGCCAGTGACTTCAGCTGCTCTAGATGTGTGCTGTTTACCCAAGGCTTCTTTATAATTGGGGAAAATGCTATTTTTAGGACATAATTCAATCTGGCATCCCAGAAGTTTTCTCTTTGGATAGTTGTCTAATCTAAACTGGTACTATGATCCCTAGGCTGGCCAGCAACATGAATCCTACACCTGCAATCAGTTAATTCTCTGATCAGATAAAACAGAGATGAAACACAGAGGCAGCAGGAAAGGGAAAGCATTAGAGAATGTAACTGGAAGAAGGCAGAAGGCAGCAAAAGAACAGAAAGCCCAACCAAAGGCGACTCCTCACTAAAAGCAGAAGAACATGCAGTGCCAAGACAGGGTGTGCCCAAGGCAACTTCAACCAAATGATATGCTGGGAGATTTGTAAAACACCTGAAGTGTGGGAGTACCCAAACAGCAGTCTGTCTACTCCCCAATTTCTAATATGAGGTTGATCACACCCCATATTCTCTTACTCAGTACACACCAATGGCATCTCTCATGCCCACGTGTTTTCACAGGTTTAAGAACTATTAGAGAGAAAGAACAAAACCAAAAGCATCCCCATGTAAGTTTAGTTTGAGAGACAGAAGACTGCCTCTCCAGGATGAAAGCAGGAAAACTGAGTTTGCTAGAAGAGGACTCAGCCAATACCTGGGTATAGGGTCCTTCCAGTCCCCTCTCTTATTGGCTTTGTTTGCTCTTGAGAATTCATTTGCCCGAATGCTGCCAAACAAGCCAAAATGGACACGCAGCCAGTTGCCTGGACCCCCTGCATCTGGGGCATCAGATCTGGAGTGTGGGACTTCCTGCAGCTCCTCTTCTGGGAGGCCTGTCTGTGGAGCACAAGCCTGCTCTTGTTCCTCCTGGGCAGGAGAACTTGCCCCACTACAAGCCTCTCTTTGCAATGCTAGCTCTTCTGCAGTTGGTCCTAGCAGACCTCCAGCTGCCACAAATGCCAGGAACAAGTTCTTCCCATGAACCTGAGAAAAGAGGCAGAACATGCTGAGGATCCAGAAAACCTCTGGCTGTTTCCATACAAGTGACTATCTTCTTCAATCTCCCCTTTAGGCAGAGGGCACATCACCCCACCCTAAACACAGAAGGATTCACTAGGATCTGAGCCAGTCCCATCAGAGCTGCAGTCACCCCTGAGCACCCCTTCTTCACCAACATGAAGCACAAGGTGTTCAAATGCAACTCCAGTGCAAAGCCTTCTCACAGACTTCCAACTGGCCCAAGAGACACATCGGGAGAGATGCTCAGGGTTTAAAAGTCTGTCATCAATGCCTCTCATTTGCTTCCTCACTTTGTGGGGCCCTGGAGCATCTCAGGCTGAGGGGACCTAACCCAAGGGCGGCTCCAAAGCCACAGGCTGACCACAAGTGATTTCTTGAGCAGGTCACATCTGTGTCCCTGGCTAACACTATCATGTAATCAGAGGTGAGGCTGCATCAGCACATGAACTGCACTCAGACTTCAGTGTTTGGCCAGTCACCATCTGAGGGAGGTCAGGTGATTCAAGCCCCCAGCAGGACTGTTCTTCCTTGGAAACACACAGCCCAGTGTGACTATCTCAGCCACAAGTGTCCACAAGGTAGATATTTTAATTTAGCCAGGTGAAACCCTGCCCTCTGGTACAAGGGATGCAACTGTGCAAGTTCACAGCTGAGGGAAACAAGGCTGCTGCTCCTGACATCCACATACTGGAGAAGCCAACTCTCCATCTCCTAGAACCAGCCCCTGACAACACCAACTCCTCTTCCCTTGAGGCACATAGAACTAGCGCATTAGCACAACTGACCAAAACCCCAAATAGTTCTGGGTGTCTATGTGCCTAGCCACATCCCTGCCACAGAGCCTCTTTTTGCAAAGTTGGGGGTCAAAGTTACTGAAGCACAGAGCAGTACCCCAAAAGGGGCATTCACATCTCTGTGGCCACATGCCCCTACTTTGTGGTTACAAACAAAGCCTATGGTCCACCTCAAGCACAAACCTGGTGTCACTCTGGTTGTACACCAACTGTGATCCAGATGCAGGGCAATAGTGGTTTCCCTCAGACCTACCACATAATGATAAGGTTGTCTTTTATAGCTCACCTGAGAGTCCTGGAGCCTCAGCGCTTTCAGTTCATTCACATTGATCTTCCGGCTGCTTCCCCCCACCTTGATCACTACTTGTCCCACAAAAGGGGAGGTCAGCAGCTGGAACTTCTTCACCGATGGGCCCTCCGGCATCTCTGGCAGACGTCAACAGAATGGCAGGTGCTTCTCACACTTGGCGCCCTAAAGTTGAGGGGACATTGCAGCTCAGAGCTACAAAGCCAGTCAGAGGCTGAGCTCATGTCCGCATGAAAGGCTCAAAACAGTCCCTTCACCTCACTTCCCTTCAATCCCTGGGGCAAAGTCCATGGAGGGAGACAGGCTCCTTTCAGGCCCAGGGCGGTAGGGGAATCTTTATCCTTAGAGATATTCATGAGACTGAACAAAGCCCTGAGCAACCTGCTCTAATGTTAAATTTCATCTCACTTCAAGCAGGAATTTGGCCTGGGACCCTCCAGAAGTCCTTTCTAACCAAAGCTTCTCCAGCAGTCAAAGAGGACCCTCAGTTAGACTGTTCAGAATCTCTCCTCACCAGAAACAGCTCACATGACTCCAGCCACTCATCATTCACAGCCTTAATGTCCCAGCAAAAAGGAGGAACACAACCTTACACAGATGTTACTAAACCTGAACCAGCTCAGGCCACAGTCAACCATCCTCTTCCTGATATAGCCACACCACCGAGGAAAGCATTGCTCCATGATCAGCATTGGAGTTAGATCATCCTCCTTGCTTTATCAGCTGCTTGCTACAGTCCCACTGTAACAGCATGGGGCAGATTAGAGAGCATTTGTACACTCTGCCAGCAACATCCAGGGTCATCAGACTCCGGCAAGAATGGCAGACAAAGCAGCGCCAACCCACAGCATCCTGTAGCTCACTCACATACCGGTATAGAGGTGTTATTTCTGGCACAAGATCCCAGACATGTTACTTGCAGTTCTTTTGAGTACATCTGCCAGGACCAGGTACATAAAACAGCACAGTCCAGGGCATGAAGAACATGGTTTGTTTTTCATCCCACAGTGGCAATTCCACCACAAGATTAATCCCACAAACCAGCACTGACCACAGGCTCTGCTTCAGGCTCCACAGTGCTCAGTACAAGGCTCCAAGCTACCTGGCACAGCTCTGAGACTGCTGTACACTTTCATGTCAACCTACCCTATGAAGAGGCCTCTCTCAGAAGAGGCATTCCCACCTCATGCTAGCATCTCATCTTTTCTGCTGCTGGGCTAGCTCAGATACAGCAGCTCCCAGATGCTGATCCCTCAATTGCTACAGAAACACTTGCACAAGAGGAAGAACAGGGAAGATGGGCAGCAGGCCAGGAACGGCCCAGGCTTACCTCAGCGCAGAGCAACTGTGAAACCTGAGCCCTCAGCACTGTGTGCTGCTTCCCCACCTCTCCAAGCTGTCCTTTGCCACAACAAGGGGACATCCTTGTTCACTGATGCTCTCAGCCCAGCAGAGACATTTAAGCAACCAGCAAATTCCATTCACAAAAGAATCACAGAAAGGCTGAGGTTGGAAGGGACCTCTGGAGATCATCTAGTCCAATTCCCCTGCTCAAGCATAGGACACAGCGCTGCAAACAGCGGTGAGGTGCAGACATACCCACAACAGGGGCAGACAAGACAGCACAGCTGTAAAAGCCTTCCTGTGCCGCCACATGAGTCAAAGCCCTTGGAAGAGCTCCAGAGGAAAGCACACTAGGGAACCAACATTAACAGGATTCAGGATGTGAAGTAAGAGATATTAGTTGTTCATACTAGCTGGAAAAGGCTCAACGGAAGAAGACTGAGCTTTATTCCTGCAACACCTGGGTCATGGGATAGTTATTCACAGGCCCACTCCAGTCTCACCCACAAATGCTGCATTTACAACTCTAAAGCCTCCATTTTGTCACAACACAATATCTAGGAAGATGTCTCAAGCCTTCCCAGAGCACAGAGGCATATTTCTCTATTCTGAGCTTCAGATTAGAGGCATGCTGGGTTCAGACCTTAGTTCAGCCAGTAACAGATCAAGAGTCATCCAAAGAGATATTTCTGCTGCCAAAAGTGCAACCTGGATCCCTGCGATCAACCAAGAGGTCTGCCCACATCCCAAGCCTTTTTGGTCTTCCTCCTGGACTATTCTGGCACTGGATTAATATCAGAGGGCACAAAGCGAGCTCCAGGACAGCGCATGCAGCCCAGAGTTCAGACCCCCACATCAGCTGCAGAGCTGCACAGCTCTGATTGCCTCTCATTTGGTTCACCAAGGGCTGGTCCTGARAGGCTGCAACTGCTCAGCACTTCCTAAGGTCTTAATGCACATGCTCCCCCACCTGCAGCCGGTTTGGACAGCAGTGTAATGCTCTTAGCTCTCCAAGAAAAGTGCCTAACCCTTGTCCCAGGCCTTCAGAAAGAACRTCATCTACTTTCCCTGGTCCCCATCTCCCCCCCACCCCCTTCTCTCCATGGACTAGCTGGAAGTATCTCCCTAGCTCATCTTTTTACTCCAGGGCCACTTCAGTCTCTTCTGAAAGAGCTCTCTCCCTCCTCCAAGGAGGATCACAGTTCCCAGACCTCTGTAGGGCAAGTCACCCCTTCTCCCTAAGAATATGACCACTGTACCCCCAAGCCTGTCTTGGCAAGCCACTTGGGCTACAAATCCAGCCTGCTGGGACCAGCCATCTGCAGCAGCAGGGGGCTGCCCCACAGCACATCTATAATCTTCTTAGCAATCAAGCCCTCTAGAAGGGGGAAACAAACAAACAAAAAAAAGCCATGCAGTAAAAACTAAAAAGAAACTAAAAAAAATAAAAAATAAAAAATCTGGTGGCCTCACCAGATCAGGGATGGGGGAACCCTCAGATCTCATATCACTACTGCCTGTTTCTCTTCCACCACACAGACTGCAGTTGGTTTCCAGTCCCAAGCTGGTACCACTATAGCTACCAGGCTTCCAGAAGAAATCTTCCCCACCTACGCACTCATTTTGGTTGGGCTCTTTCACTCCCCGCTGCCAGAGCCAAGCGCCTGCACCACGCTGGGACACGCTTGCACTCCCCTGTGCAAGCATGCAACGAAACCGGTATCGTTCCCTGACCAAGCCAGCTTCCATAGGGGATGACCTGGATAATAAACACAAGGCTGCCAGGTTCCTCCACCTCAGTCCGGTTTTAACCCCTGCCCTGATCGCATCCGCTCCGCCAGCTCACCTGCTTGGAGCGACTCCGGTCCCACACCCCGCTGCGGAGAGCGACGGGGATCAGCAAGAGGCAGGGCAAAACCCTAGGAGAGCTTCGCGACCCTGCACGAAATTCCCGCAGGGATTTCAACACGCAGCCCTGACCCTCCACGTGCGACTCGGGGAGGGCAGCTCTGCTCTCCCGGCCCGTCCTCATCGACACCAATTCCTCTCCCTCCCTCCCCGGGGGAAGAAGCGCCCTAAAAAAAGGGTATTTTCTTCCCAGTCTGCTCCAAATCCCTGCTGTTACCTACTGAGGGGCCCCAGAGCCGCTCTGCAGGACCCGCTGCCGACACGCCGCAGGGAGGGGTGCCGGGCCCCTGCCAGCCTCCCCCCTCGCCTCTCCTCTCCCCCAAATTGGATTTCCTCTCCCCAAATTGTGTCCATTTCCCAGGCGCCCTCAATCGAGCGCCGAGTCGCAGCTCTCCAAAGCAATCGAGCCCCGCGCTGCCCCCCCCCCCCCGCTCCACGGCCCCGCACCGGAGCGCGGAGGGAAGCGGATCGGCAGCAGCATCGCCTGCGCGCTGCGGAGCGCCAAAGCAGGCGCAACTCCCGAGCCCCGGAGCCCTGCAGCCAGCCCCAGTGCACGCCCCCCTTCCCACGCACGCGTCTGGGGAGGAGGCAGCTCAGCCTCTGCCCTCCAATTTATTGCCCCGGTTTCTCCCTCAGGCTCCAGAGCCCTTCCTCTGCCCCATCTCTGTTCCTAAGCCCTCTTCCAATACCCCCCCCCCCAGCTGCCTCCCGTCACCAGCTCCTCATCCTCGCAGCGCCCTCCCCAACCCACCCATACCTCCTATACCCAACCTCGCCCATACCACGGTCTACACGCAAAATCTCCCCCCACCTGATTTTACAGGGGAAGGAGGACCTTCTCCCTTCCCCCCCCCAATAGCAGTGGAGCTCCCTGATTGGCTGGCATGGGAGCAATGGGCGGGGTTTCAAGTGCTTACCCCACCCCCACCCCCACCCCTACCCCCAGTCGCACCAGAGCTCAGGGACTGGTTGAACTGGGAAGGAGGCCGAGCACCCTAGGGGAAGCTTGGGTGCTTGTATGAGCGTTGTGCTTCTGCAGCAAGCAGAAGTGGCTGAGTGCCGCCCTTGTTGGCAATGTGGTTTTGGCTCAGGTAGCCCATTGGAGTTCAGCTGGAAGCAATGAGGCTACATCAGCAGTGTATTAAGCAAAACTGTGTTAGGGAGAATTGCAAAAAGATGAGATGCACTGTTATTAAGGTGCCCTGAGAAGCCTTTCCTCTTTCTGTTGCATTTGTAGAATTACCTGCTGCATGGAAACATACTGGGTGCTTCTCCCCCCCCCCCCCGTGGATTAAAAGAACCATTGTTTCTCAGGATGCACTGAATATGTGCTCATTTACCATTGACCCACCCCAAGAAGCCCACCAGGTCGGTCAGAGTCAGGCAGAAGCTGTCTGGTTTTATTAACATTGTTTTATTTCCATTAGTTCTAAAGGTGTAGAAGTTACATGGATTGGTAGCCATACTACTTCACAATATATATTTTTTTACATCTTTAAATAATTACAGCTTGTTCAGTTGGTTGGTTTTGCCCTCCCCCTTACAAATAAGTGTCTGTTTTTGTGGGACCTTCCCAGCTGATCTGGGAAGCTTTGAACTTTATACATGAAAAAAAAAGCAGAACAAAACACCACCCCTGACATAGTCACAGCTTCAGAGTTATATTAAGAAATGTTGATCGGTATTAAAGCTCCCTTACAATATTCCTGAGCTCCTCCTGATTGGAGAGGGTCCAGTCAGCCCATAAGATTGCAAGTGAAACATGGAACTCTTCTGATCAATTTATATAAAAAAAGAACTGGAACGATTCAAGATATTGCACTTTTGCAAAGAGGAAAGACATTCAGAAATGGTAAATGACCTTTCTACCTTTCAGGCTCCCCATCCTGATTCTTGTCTGCCTATTTCACACTGGTGACCACCAGCCCATAGCAAAGGTCTGATTTGACTGTTTGCACAATCGAGCCTTGTACTGAAAATCCTTAGGTATCAACATTTACATGTGTGATTAATGGTGACCTCTAAGGGAACAGCTCTCTCAAGGACGTTTATATATGGGCTTAAGCGTTTTGCAGGACTGGGCCCTTCCCTCTTACTCCTCAAGGCACGCATGATTTTCAGTTCTGTACTTGTGTAGGACCTGGCCCAGTCACTAGGACCTCCAGGCACAATGCAGTGAAATAGATTACTACAGTGATATTAGCAACAACAGTAATAACGCACTGGAACAGGAACTCAGAGAGGTTGTGGGGTTTCCATCCTTGGAGATATTCAAAACTTGACTATCAGGCTTCGAACAACCTGTTCTAGAGTGTGTATGGGATGAACAATAGCTCTGCAATAGTTTTGCATGAATGAAAAGAATGACAGAACCAGGAGTATCTGAATTTCTGCTGTAGGTAGTGGAAAAGGAGAGACAAAAGAGCTCATTTCTACCACTCAGGAGAACCAGACTGTCCTCACAGCTCCAGAGTCCCACCTTTTCAAAGCAGATATCTGTCTTGTTATCAGGGTCCTTGTAAATGCTCCTCACCGTTTTCCAGGAACCATTTTCAAGTCTTTAAGGAAGGCTGAGAACCAGTTAATAAAGCTCTGCCATGGTTGTCTAGATAACCTGAGGGGGCATGAGCCAGGCTCATGTCCTGTGGGGGTTTTTCCCTCTTGCATTTCAAAAAGACTCCTTTATGGCACCTCAGAGTGTGTATTAAGGGCAGGAGAGAATTTCTGCGATGGCATTTGGCTTTGAGGGCAGTAGGAGGAGCACAGTAATAGGGCAAGGTAGACAGAGCACCTGGGACCATCAACATGAAAAGAGAAATGCTACATATGTTTGGTCTGGATCTTAGCTCCTCTCCAGGAGGCCATCTGCTTCCCTCCCTCTCAGATTGCCCACAGTGGTTTCAGGTATCCCAAAATGTGGGCATTAGCCAAGTGGCATCTGGGGGGCATCCTGTCACGAACAGGAATTCACAGCCAGATCCCAAGAGAGCTCAGCTGCCAGATACTAAGGACTATAGTTGAAGGAGGAGGCTGGCTAAAAACTGGCATGCCTGAGGAGAAATGCCTTTATGTCTTCACTGCAAATTCATATTCTTCGGTGCTATTTCTCCCCAGGTGTTTGAACTGGTAGCTTTTCTGAACAGAGTCTCTTTTCATTATCTTCCCTTTACCCTTACTCTTAATCAAGTCTCCAAGGGCCTGATACAAGACTCACACAAGTCAACAGAATGTTGGGTAATATCCTGGCTTCTTCTCAGTGGCCTGTCAGGCCTCAGCAGCATCCCAGAATTTCAGTATAACATTTTATTCATGTTTCATTGACTGCCTCTTCCTTATCTGTAATAAGCACACTAATGAGGGTAGATCCTGCCTTAGTCTCAGCAAGACAGAGCAGAAACTCTGTGGGTATCTTAGCAGTGAGGCACTGAAAAGCCTCCCAGATCTTGGAGTCCATTCCCATGAGCCAGTGAAGGTCACTCCTTGTCAATGTCAGGACAACGCTTCCGACAGAGAAGCCCACCAGAAGACCCTCAAGGTGTAAACACTGTCCTGCAAGCCCCATGGCATCACTGCCATGCTCTTCTCCTCTAGAGAGCACAGAGACATTGTCACCCCTCCAAAACCCTGTGAATCTGAGTTACTACTCAGAGCAGAGATAATGTGGAGGGGTCCAAGCCTCTACTGTGTCCCCACTCCCTGTAGTCCCAGTTCCTGTCAAGACCAGTCCAGTTGAATATTTCTCCTTAAAAAAGCATCTCTACCATCACGGGAAAAAGGGAGAGGTCAAAGATAATACAATGCCATTCTTTTGCTTCAGTCATGTGCATGGCTTTCTTCCTCCCCAAGCCATGTACCTCGGTATATGGTTGGGAACATGCTTTCTGGAAATGTTCAATAGCAAGAGACGGAGGACTTTATATACATCAGCACATTTCAGGGGAATGCACAATTCCTCTTCTACATTTTCACTTCGTGGTTCCATACTCAAGTTCTGGGTGCAGGGAAGAAAGAGAAGAGCTGGGAAAGTAAGAGGAAGCATAGGAGAGTCTGGGAGTGGACAGAAACAAGAATGGAGAATTATGCAAGATGACAAGTCTCCCAAAAATTCTCTGCCTAGACAGGCAGGCCTGGCCCTCCTTGGAGATGTTGATGAAAACATCCCAGCAAGCATCTAGAGAAGCACTGATAAAGACTGCACAGGGGGCTGTGTCATCTGCATTGCTGGAGTTTGTTAAGCACATGCTAGACAAATAGCAGCCAGGGATAGCTTAGTTAGAACTGATCCCTTTGGTACAAGGGAATAAGMCAGTGACCTCTCAGCATCCCTTCCAGCTCAATTTTCTCAGATTCTCTGGTTGCTGAGAGCCTTGTGAGCAAGAGTGAACACCGGTCTCTTGTTTAATACTCATGCATAAAAGGAGTTATGCTTCTTTCGTAGGCAAGCAAGTCTATGCACATGCTTCATAAAGAAAATGGCCCTTGCTTGCCTCCATTAGAGAGCTGAAGATCCCAAAGATGAAGAATCCTGTTGTTTGTTGTGGAAAGTGAAATCCGTAAGGGTTAGACATGGGGGATGGTCAAGGTCCAGCTGTTGGGAGCAAAGTGGGCACTCATAGTACACCCAAAAATAAATGTCAGACAGATTTCATCAATGGCAGCAAAAACAACAGAAAAGAATGAAAAATAATTAAATTAAATGTCTCTAAAGCAACAGCACAGCAGCATTAGAAGAACAACTTTCACTTCCTGTGCTCTAGAATAATCTCCAAGCCTGGCTTGTAGGTATCCCTAAGGGAAGAGCCAAACAATTTCCTTCAGGATTTGATAATCAATGTTCTTCTACCTGCTTCCAGAAGGTTTCCCCTTCCAAAATCCCCTTCTGATTTCAGACAGACAGACCTTCTCCAGGCTCAGCCAACAACCTTTTGGAAACACAATCCAATGATTTTGTAATGATAAATAGCAAAGGAGTTCTTATTAAATATGGGCATTTGTTATGGTTTTGAAACCATTTAGGAAAATGAAGACACACTCTAGATGTGTGAGCTGAGATTTTGGGGGGGGGTTCTCTTTCTTCTTTGCCCTAGATTGTCTTATCAACTCCATTAAATCTGCCACAGCATGTCTAGTAAAGTCTGTGCAAGAAACTGTACTGGCTCCATTTGGTGGAAGATCAGTGAGTTTGGATAATGAGAAGACGATGGTGTTTTCTTCTGAACAGGAAACTAATGGATGGTGAAAAAAGAAAAAAAGTGTCTCTGTGCCACCATCATCTGAATCGTCAATGCCAGATGTTTTTAAAGAAACAAAACCCAACAACTGTGTCCATCTCTGCTTCTGGCTATTTCACAAGAGGTGGTGACAGTCAAATAAAGAGATGTTTGTTTAAAGGGGAAAAACTGCTTCAAATCCATTAGCTACTTTGAGATTTGAGTCTCCTCTGTTTTGTAAGAGCTCTCCAACACCTCCAAGAAGTCCTCTTTACCTCTTTTCTGGAACATCTCACAAGGGGAGGGAAGTCAGGAGAGCAGGGGAGGCAGGAAACAACATTGACTTGATTATTATGTGGCATCTTCTTTGTCTCTCAAGCAGATCAGCCCAAAGTCCATGGGTGGAAGACCAGCTTATGCAGTTATGATGTCCCCATGGTTTTCAGCTAAGACCAGGCTGTTCCAGGAGTCCTGTTTGGAGCTAGTCTGTGGAGACTGGCTGATGGCTGACTGGTAAGCCTGCGGGGAAAGCTTCAGGGCTGAAATCGCAGGGTGAATAGAAGACCCATGTCCAGACATAGCAGAGACCGAGAATGCCTATGAAAAAAGGATGATCCTATAAACAAAGCTTCGAAACATAGAGGACCCTACAATTCCTGTAAATGGGGATAGTGCTTTTCTAATAACGAGAGAGCTGTGCACATGGCTGAGAATTTGCTGCAGAGCTCCAAATTACAGTTTATGTATGATGCTTCAGACAGACTCTTTCCTTCTTCTTCTATGTCCTGCTCTTTCCTGTTACTGCATATGGGGGATATTGTTCTTTTCTAGTGACAGAAATGATCATTTTACCTCCAAAAGCTTGAGATTTCATTGGCCTTGGGCTCTCCTAGCATACAAATGGCCTCCTGCATATTGCAGGACACGTAACAATGCTATAAAAGGCTGTAGGTGCAAGATTGGTCCAGCACAACACTCAAGCACATATTTTTCTTCATGTGGCATGTTATTTAAACACTGGAGTTCTATGTTTGAATCCAAGAGGAGACAAACTATTATATACCACTGCCTCTTAATCTTGCTGTGATATGGGGATCCTTAACTGAGGCACAATTATTAAGCCTGCAGACATTCACACAGATCAGCTTCCAGATCTGGGTCTTGTTTAGCAGGAAATGCAACTTGCACAGATGCAGCGCTGGTCCCAAGACATCTAGTGGTGGATGTGATAGAGAACATGACTTTACCCTGCAGCTCTCTCCTGTCTTGCTGGCTTGGTTTACCTTTGCAGGGACTCAGCTCAGTTAGATTTGGGCTGTGTGAGTTTATTCTCCTCACACTGCATTTCACATGTATCCCAACACATGCCTAGCCAGTGGAGTGAAAGTAGGGCAATACTGCCAAATTCTGCCCTGCCCAGGTCAAATCAAATCAAATCAAGTCATGCAAAGGGAACTAGCATTTTCTTGTTACAGGGCTTATATAGCTGCCCAGCTAGGACTTCCATGCTTTCAACAAGGTGGCTACCTCATCATTCATTTGGAACTACTGCACATCATCAAAAAGCCATATTGTGCTTGTAACACATGGTAACAAAAATATGTATTTTCATTCTGTACCAGGGGATAGATTTCCTACTGTGAACTCCTAGATCCCTAGGTTGAAAGGTGGCAGCTTTTCCCCACGTAAAAGGTTTTGAGGATGTTCTCTTCACCATGTCTACCATAGTACTGTTCCCATCTTTGTCACATCTCCAGTATCTCCCCTCTGTACCTGAGAAATTGGGCTGGGGTGCCCGTAATGAGATGAGAGCCCTGGTTCTGTTTTTATGGGGCGCATTTCCTCAGTGGTTGTGGCACTGCTGCTGCTACTGGCGGAGCTGGTGGTTGGGGTAAGACTCTCACTGCTGGATGGACCTGTGAGAAAGCAGGTGGTAAACTGGGCCCTTCCCAAAGAACTTTCAGTACAAGACTATACCCAACCACCCAAAGTTAGTGTAAGTAAAAAAAAAAAACAATGGGCAGGGCTTTCTTACTGCTGATAGGCATTCAAAGACATTCACCATTTTTGAAGAACCAGCCCATTTTGTGGTAGGGTGTCTGATTCATAGGGCACAAGCCCAAATTTCATTTTAAATGGCCACACATGCAAGTGCACACACACACACACACACACACACACACACACACAGAGGCAGAATAAACTTTCTTGTTCAACACTTACCTGCTGGTGTCTTTGATTTGTTAAGGTTCTTTGGCTTACGCTTCCTTGTTTGAATGCCTTCTTTTCTCATTGCTAAAGGCCTTGGAACCTATGGACCCAAATATAAAAGATGTTGGTTTCTGTATGTCTAAAAAGTCATCTAGGAGAACTAGTTTTAAGGTCAGAAGGGAACAACAGGTCATCTAACTTACTTTCCTGTACAGTTCAAAGCAGAAAATTTCTTCCTGGCTACTGCCTATTTTCTGGAAAGGTACCAAGTCTACGTGGGAAGACCTCCCTTAGCCATTGATCCCACAGAGCTAGTCACTCTCATAGTCAGAAGCATACTGGGATTACCGGAAGGAATTTGTTGGGTTAGTGCTTTCCCTCATCCACCTTGTCTTCCAGCTTTGACCTGTCTCTCATAAATATTCCTCCATCTACCCTGAAGCACTGGAAATCCTTGAGATCATGAAGATAGATATATTTAAAAAAAAAAAAAAGGAATTTCCTAGGAGTAGCAATGGGAAGCAGAACTGGGACTTGCTACTACAGTTGCCAGGATGATGAACACCTCTATGCCTTCCATGGAGGGTGGCCCCATTGCCACTGATTGTGGTGGGAGAAGGACTGGAGATTTGCAAAGCTGCACCTTGAAGTCCTGTTTTGCCTTGGTGTACATGTGTAAATGTGTGCTTCACTCCAGCAGGACTCTTCTAGATATATCAGACATGAAGCCCTCACCAACAGAAAGAGCACTATCTAGGGACCCTTGCCAGAAAAGTGACAAGACTACAACCAAGTCTTAGCCAGGATCTGACACCCCATTTGGAAGGGCCCAGCCCTCCTTTGTGCTTCTGACTCAGGTATTTCATTGAAATGCCTGAATTTAGCTATGATGAATCTAGGCCTAGTTTTATTGGATTTTAAGACTTTGATGCAAAGGGTATCAAATCAGTATGCGAGAAAYGCTCTGCATACATCACCCCTTGGCAGCATAAGCATGACTTAATGCTGGGGGGGACTAAGGCCCAGAAGGACAGAAGGAAAAACAACACCAGGAGAGCATAAAAAACGGYACAGCAAAGCCAATCACCAGCTCGGTGCTATCAACAGCCTCCCCATAAGAGTAAGGTCAATAAAGGCTTTACCCCATGGAGCTTCATGTAGAGTCCGCAGGCATTACAGACTGGTTCTCCCTCGGCATTTCTGCGCCAGAGTGTGGTTGTCGTTGTGTGGCAATTGGCACAAGAGAGGCCAACACGGCGGGAAGCCGACTGCGAGAAAAGACAGAGGAAGAAAATACATCAACCCTCCACTGCTACCACCAGCAGCATCTCAAAGCCCAAGGAGGTCTGTTCCAGGGCCCTGGCCCCCTCCCAGGATCAGCCTGGCACACAGTTGCTGTTGATCTGTCCCTCTTCTTGTCTCCCCCTCCTCTTGCCTCTCTTCTCATTTCTCTGCTATTTTATTTTCTCGCCTTACTGCAGTGTGTAACACGACTGCCTTTTTTTCCCTCTTGCCTTTCAGCTTCTGCTTCAGGTGGGCCTGCCTTTCCATAGGCCCTGTCTCCTGCTTGCCAGTCCCGAGCAGATGTCTCCGCTATCCTGGGGCATCTCAAACGGTGTGCCTGTACAGCCTCACCAGGAGTGCAATGCATCGTGTAATCCCCACCGTGAGCGGACGGGATCTCTGCTTGCAGAGCTCTCTGGCATATCTCAGGYTCATAGAAGTGGGTTACTCAGTGACAGATTAATCCCATTTGTTATACTGAATATATTTATTTAGGAAGACAAACTGTTGTTACTTTAACCACCCATCTACAGTATATCCTTAGACATGTCCTCCTTTTCTTGGAAATTCTGTCCTGGAAGAAAGAGCAGATATTTGGCCATTTTTCCAAGATTTCCAGATCACTAACAGCCCAGCTAAAGGACAAGAGTGCATGTACAGATCCGCACAGCTCATGCACTTGTATTTCTCAAGGGTTTTCCAAGGAGCCTTATACCATGGCTGTGCAGATTTAAAAGCATGTGTTGCTGCTTGCTGTAAAACACTAGCTCTGGTACCTAAAGGGCAATTCCTGACTACGGATGTGCCCAGGGATAACAGGTACACCAGTAAATGAAATAAGGCAAGGGTGCAGACATTGACAGTGCTACATTGCTCCTGGCCAACAATGATGTCATATATCCTGCAAAATTAATGCAGGCTATGCAGGAATTCAGCTTCCTCTGCCATGGACACCCAAGAGCAGTCTCCCCAGGAATTCAGTGGGAGCATTGCTCTGCGCCAGTCCTCCTCTAGAGCAGATCGGGAGTGCGCAGCTCCAGCTCCCAGACCCCTCTGAGCCAAGAGCAACCCTGGCAGGCCAGCTTGGTCCAGCCGCAAACTGACTGGCGGCAACATAGCCTAGCTCAGTCCATAACCAGGAAGGTGTTTTCACAAGAGGGCGCTGGGTGGCTGCGGCTTGCAGCTGGCGGTGGTGGCAGCACTGAGGCTAGCAGTGTCATTTTTGGCACTTGCACGGGGACGACTGGGATCGAGCACAGACAGGTCTGGGCTATGCGAAGAGCAGGGCAGGTTGGAGATGGAACATCATGGAAGACATAGCAAAGGGTTCAGTGGGAAAACACAGCACAGAAGGAAGTCTTGCTGACTCCTTGCTGCCTAAGGATGGTGACAGTCATGACAGCCCCATGTCCCTGGGGCATGGGCAGGTTGCAGAGTCCTTCCCAGAAACCCTCACCTGAAACAGTCTGGGACAGGCAGGATATCAAAACTGAGCTATACCCATCCCTCAGCCAGAGCTCTGTCCCAGGTTCCCCATCCTGACCCCATAGGCCTTGGGACACTGTGAACTGCCCCACTGCCTTCTCCCACGTGCCCTGCTTCAGCTTGCCCAAGGAAGCAGGACACGGGGTCTCCAGGAAAGGCGGCGGGTCACTGTGAAGTGAGAGGGGTCACCCAGTGATGACCTGGGGGACAAGGACCCTGAGGGTAACAGAAGAAGGGCTGGTTGTGTGGTGGAGCTGGAAAGGGTTTCCATTTGTCCTAATATGCCTAAAGTGACCCTAAAGCAAAGACTGGCCTTTTGCTCAATGAATAACACAGTACCACCCCTGTGTCCTACACACCCCTTCCTCCACCTGGCCCAGACATCTCTGCAGAACCAGTCTGGACAGTACAAGGTAATGCAGTGCATCAAGCACAAGGTCATCTGGCTTATTTTGGAGATCCAGACCAAAGCCATCTGGCCTGGGCAGATGGGAATGGTGAATCCTAGGAGCTGAAATACTACCAGCACCTCCACCTAGCCAAGCCCTTTTCACCTCAACCTTGCAAGCAGCCTTGCCCCGCATGCACTGTGTGATCTTCACTTACCAGCCTCCTCTGAGGTTTGAACAAGGGCCGGTTGATGCCATTCATCTTGTGGTAGAGGCCACAGGCGTTGCAGAGGTAGTGCCCCGTGCCATCTCTCCTCCAGAGTGGGGTAGACATGGCCCCACAGTTGACACATTCTCGCCCCTCTGAATAATCATCAAAAAATTCTGCTGCCATGATGGGAGAAAAGGGAAAATACTTGGTTAATTATATGTCCATACATTTAATTTCTGGTCTGGTTCTCAATATTTGWTTCCCAGAAGTAATATCTAAAAAAAATTATAAACATTCAGATTTTATAGGATGTACGAAACAGCTCTTCCCTGTGAAAGGAAGAGCAGCACCCCCCAAGATTATTGGGAACAGGAACCCCTTTTCCTGCCATACAGTGTTGGCTGAAGGATTTATGTAGCAGCAGGGATGGGCTGGGACACAGATAAAAGGGAGACAGAAATAGAAACCTTCCCTTCTGCTCTGACGTTATCCAATTTTCAAGACTGGGCACAGCCAGGGCAAACAGATTGGGGCAGGCAAACAACCATGTTTACAATCAAGACAAATTACCAGTGACCACGGACAAACACAAGCCTGGACCCACAAAGCAGAACTGCCCAGAAATCAGACAGTTGCCCAAACATCTCTTGCTGGAGCTCAAGCAAGCACGGGCAGAGAAAAGCATGCCTGTACCTCTGCACCATGCTCCCCACAGGACCGGACAGGACAGTCTTCCTCATCTGCCCCACACCAGTTCCCACCCAAGCCCCTCTGCAGAGAGGAAGCACTGTGGAGCCAAGGTAGAGACATTTACACGCCTTCAGCCAATTCCCTGCACAAGCAGCAGCTTCCAAACTGCAAGAATCCATGTGTGCAACCTCAGCCCTATGCTGTCAGCTAACAGACACTGGCCTTGGACATTCAGAGGTCTCAAAGACACTGAGCTTCCTGATGCAAATCTCCGTCATTCTTGACGTCACGCTCCAGTGCCTGGTGCATTCACTCATTACGCTCCTGTTCACCCTCCACCAGGGCCCAGCTGCAACTGTGACGTGAGGGTGAGGACAATTGCTCTGGGTTGGGGCAGTCTGATCCATCTGCTATGACAGGTTCATATCATCTGCGAGGCAATGCAGAGCCAATACAACGTGTTGCGACTGCATCATCGTTTGGAGATACACGGGTCAGCTCACCCTTGGATACAAAACCCTCAAGAAGCCAAGGACAAATTTAATACAGTGCGCTTTGCCTAATAAAATGGGAGCACCTGATATGGGCCTTGCTGAGATGTAAATATAGCTGCCTCCAGTTGGTGTGAATCTTGAAAAGGCATGTTGCTAATGGTGAGCCCACCCAAAGGATATCATCTACTGAGATCAGTCTGAGGATGTATTTCTTATGTTACAAACCCATTCCTGCCTCTGTCTGGCTCCCCTCTCTACCCAAAGACAGAAACTAAGGCATGCACACATTCTGTTGTGGGCACCACAAAAGGAAGACCAGATGGTAAAATAACTGGGGAAGAGAAGAAAAGGACAAATAACAACAAAGAACTCTGCAACTTAGCATAGGCTGMGAATAAACCAGGCTGCTGGATGTGGGCTGAGAATAAACCAGGCTGCTGGAAAAGCCTGATTCCCAACATACTGTAGCACATAGGTGACTTTCAGAGGATGGCAAGAGCTTTGCACTAGGGCCTTGAGCCATTACAGAGCAGTATAACCTTAGCTCTTACAACATYTGTGCGCATCTTGCTATATTTTGTGCCTGTCCATCCTTTTGCTGCACAGGAATCTCATCTTTCCCCTGGAAGCCAAGTAGTTCACTAAACAGCAAACCAACAAAATTTGGCTTCCTGCAGATCTGTGTCTCAAGGCTGTGTAGATTCTCTGATACTCATAACGGTTATGTTGAAACATCAGTCTTATTCTCTCTCGTCTTCTGCGCTGACTATTTTTGGAAAAATTGTAAGAAACTAAATAACCACAAAACAAAGAGTTAAAAAATTACTGAAGTGTGGTTGGTACATGGAGACTCAGAGAAACAGATTCATGTGAGCTTAGTTTCCTCCAGAAAACCAYGCTAAAAATGGCAAGAGATTAGACCATGTGGCGACAGGGAAATACTAGAAAACAGGAAATGAGTGCACCTACAGGGCTCTGGAGCCAAGAAAGGAGGAATCCAGTATCTTCTTAGCAGCTTAGAAAAATCATTATGTCTGAGCAATTCTGACGGTTTGAGGGAGAATGGGAATCCCTCCAGGTGATATTTGTACATGTGGGCTCAGCAATACTATAGCCATAATACCCCACTTTCCTTTTTAAAATCAGCATTGAATCATAGCCAAAGTCTAGCTCAAATAAACTTCCTTTGAAAAGAGAAGGAATTGGAACAGTTGGTCAGGAAACAACTCATTTCCTTGAAAAATCTCAAGAAAGGAGAACATTTCACTATTTTTTAGAAGTTGYTGAATTTTTTGATTAACATTTTCCAAAAAAAGATGAACTATTTTCAGAGTAATGTTCATGCTGTGAGAAAATCCCTTCTTTGAAAATACTTCAGTAAAAGTTGTCAACATGATCTCAGAGAATTTAAAAGAGTAGAGTTAGTCCAAAGGTAACAGTTAAAACTCTTGACCAATATAAGTTGTGTCTRTGACTAATTATAGAATGTCATCTTTTCTGGAGATTTTTCCACTAGAAAAACAAATCCTGAAAGTTTTTAATCAATGAGAAAAGAAAAAAAAATTGTAGTAGACCATCAGAAATTTTAAAAGCTGGACTAGCTCTTGAATATGAAGGTCCCTCAAATGGGTATGATAAGAAGAAATGTCAAGTATGGAAATACTTTTCTTTTTAGATAAAAAGATGTTGAGTTGAAATCAGAAAAAAATTTTTTTTTTCCTGAAAAAAATCAAATGTGCTACAGAATATTGAATATTCTTTCCTAAGAGTTTGTGTGAGACTCAGCTCCACTGTCCACRCTCTTTTTACTGTTGATTTGTAATCTGCCCTCAGAAACCCCAATGCAAAACCACCTTGAGACCCTCTCCCTTTGCCCTCCCCATTCATTTGTATTTGTTTCCACTATATTCTTCACTACTTGTTTTCTTTTTCTTTCCTTTTTTTTTCCAGTTGCCATGGTATTTGGACTGGAAATTCTCCCTTCATGAACTTTCACTGATTTAACTTTCCACCAAAAGAATTAACCAAAACAACTTTTTTTGCTTCCACAGCACTAACGTTTCTGTGATTATTCCCTTTCGGATGCAGACAAAGGTGATCCTTGTGCACATTAATAAATGGGAATCACTGGTATTCRGGACCAGTGAGGAACAGACTTTATTCCCAGGGTACCTTGAGGCTTCATGCAATAGGTGGCTCTACCTAATCATAGCCCTCGCCAGGTGACACCAATTGGGTGTGTCCCCTGTTTACACCACCCAACACTGAGTCAGAAGATGACATTTGCGGAGTGTAATCTCATAAAAACACCAACCATTCCTAGAGCCCTGTCAGAGCAAAGAGAGCTCCTTGACTCAAGGGATCTCACCTGAAGGAAAAATATTCTCTCCTGCTTCAGGGTGTGCTTGATGACGGTAAATTCCTTTTAACAGGGATGCTTTCTAGAAGGACATGTCTTAGGCACTACTAGATAAAGTGACTCACAGAAGACAGCTTAAGCCTAATGAATGCCCTTTAGTGAATGAAAGAACCACTCATTTTGGCACTAATGGAGAAATGGAAGACAAGGGACTGTATTTATTTCTCAAACAGGTGCTCTAATTTCAAAGCATCACTAAACTCAGCGTTGAAGTCACCAAGTCACTCTCTGACCTGACCTTCTGGCCACACAGCTGAGACAATCCCAGCTGCTCTTGAAAAGCTGGGGGTCTGTAAGGCAATGAGGAAGTATCACCTCAACAGCTGCAGCTTGGTTTCACATCCCTTCACATCCCTGTCACATCCCCTCAGGCCCTACAGACTGTAACAGCACGCTACACCCATCTCCTCCCCTGCCCTCCAGTTTGACTCACCCCGGCCCAAAGGACTGCAAGAGACATGAATTCTACTTTTGTGTCTGCTGCAGGTTTCTGCCAATCTTTCCCAAAGAGCCTGAGCTTTAACCACTTCAGTATTGAGTAACTGTGCTTGGGATAACTTGGTAGAAACAAACTGAGCAACCAAAATATACAGGGCCAAGTTAGGAACTGGGTAAGGGTCACTTGAGCCATATGGGGTGTGTGAAATCCAACATGGGCACAGCCAGTATTCAAGACCTAGGAAACCCAAACGCTCAAAATAGCTGCTCACTTTGGAAAATCTGGGCCATGGCCTGCCTTTTTCCCCTAGGGTTATAACTGGGGCTGAGGCTACTTCCCCATGCCTGGGCACTCATCAGAAGGTAGCAATATCTCCAAGGTCCACGCCGAGACAAGCTCATTCCCAGTGCTCAGAGACCACAGTAACCATGAACCACCAGCATGCTGAACTATACCAGGCATGGAAGTCGCTGGGTTTCAAGTACACTGATTGTTTAATTTGCCCTTGTTATCAATAATATGGACTAAAGCATGGCTGGAGACTGGAGACTTCCCAGGAATAGCAGCAAAGTGCTTTCTTGGCTTCCGTCTCATGGCTGGAGCTCTAAATCCCAGCATTATGAGATCCCTTGACACTTATTCTTTCCCTTACCTTGCACTAGCAGCCGAGAAAGGAAACATTTATTCAGGCAGCAAATTGCCTGAACAGCTCCCTGAGGGACCCTGAACAATGGGAATGGAAGGAAAGGCTCCCCCAGTCGCACTCAGGGCAACAATTTCCGTTTCACGGCACAGGAGCCACTGCCTGATAATGGAGATTTATGGGTCCATCCAGTGACCTCTTTAATAGCCTTTCTGCTGGGAGGTACATCAGGGAAGATTTACTCTCTCCCAGAGCCAGGTATGGCCAGCACTGAGACAGGGTTGAGGAAATGATAACGTTTGCCAGTTAGACTTAAGCAGGAAACAGGCCCACCGTTGGAACAGCCTACTTCACTGCATGTACTAAATGGTCTCACGCTCCTCTTTGAACGTACAGATCCCCTGAGTGACTTTGCCCAGCCCTTATCTTAGATAGTATCAGTCTTTTGATCAGTCCTTCTTTTTATGGGTTGAGTCCCTGGGTCTGACACTGACTAATGATAATGGCTTTCAACTTAGTGCTTCACAAGACCACACCCTGAAACCATTAAATATCTCACATGAGAACACATCATGAAGTCGTGCTGAAGGACCTGGTCTATGGAGAAGATGGTGTGGCTCCTGTCCCTGTCCTGGTCATCAGCTCACTGTGTAAAAGGAGATCTCTTTCCCCTCACAGCTACTGTTTATGTGGACTGTAAGGTCCCCAGGGCAGGAAATGTCACTTGTGTGTTGCACAACAGTTTCCTAATCTTGGGTGAGGCCTTGAGCATGCTAATTTCAGAAATACTTTCCACAATGGGACATTCAGTCCCCAGGGAGTCAGGAACAACTCCCAAAGGAGGCACTGGGACCTAGTAGAGAAAAAGCATTCTTGGATATGGCCCTTCATGGCTCTTAGTCATTGGGAGCGGTCCTTTACATCACTGGCCAGGTCCACAGAGATCAACTGGAAAGAATAATGCAAAGCTCAACAAGCAAATGGATCTGAGGGCCACCAGTGAGCCCACACCTCCAGGCACACTTCCAGCATGGCTAGCACCATTCCCACACCTCTGCAAACTGCAACTGTGCCAGCCTGACAGTGCACCCATTCCTAAGTCCAGACCTTCTGTATTTGTTTGGGCTTTCCTTTAATGATCTTAAATTTGTTGGCCTTGAAGAGATCATCCTGAATGAGTAAGCCTGAGGATTTGGGACCCACAAACATGATAACAATAGAAGCACCTCTGATAGACAGATTGAGTCCTTCAGTTCAGAGTCAGCAGCCAATTTATAAGTTTCTGTTTCCAAACCAGCCTCTGGAAGGGGACAAAGAACCCTCCCTGCCCTGAATTGGGTCAGACCCAGTTGTTCGTGTATGAGAAACAACAAGGTTGTCTCCCTTCTTCTGCCCTCCAGCCCCCTCCTGCCTTCACCCCCTCTCTCTATTTGCTGGACAGAAAGAGACTTCCATTAATACAGCACTGGAGTTTTGTTTACAGATGGAGGGATATTTAATATCAACATTTCCCCCTGCAGAAGTGTCTTCTCAACCCAGTGAAGGAACTCAGCAAAGGAGAAGCTGTCCTTCAAACACAGCCAGGCACTTACAGGCTCTAAACAGAGCTTGAGAGTAGTTCTCCCTGTGGAGAAACAGTTTCCTAAAACAATTTGTTATGATAAGAGGTGAGAGACACGTTCCTGTGTATACATGAATCCCAAATGGACTCGCAGGGGTACTCATAGCTAAAGCAAAGGACATCAGCCCCTCTGACACGTGGGCACCCCGAGGGCTGAGAGGGTCCCAAGACACCATCACCTCCTGCTGCAAGGGAGAGCCAAGAGAGCAGGGCAGGAAGAAATGAGATTTACCATTCCCAGCTGCTCAAGGTGGTTTGTCTGGGCATCCTAAATCCCAAGACTGTTTCCAAAATCCCAAGGTAATAAAAAGTAACAATTGTAAACCCTTCTTACTGTTCAAGCCTTTAGTGTACCCTTAGGTAAGCATTTTGCTGCAGCTACCAGAGCTGAAAGTCACATCTTTTATTTCTTTTAAAATAGTTGAGATTCTTCCATAAATTGCATGACACCAGGGGCAGAAGCCTTAAAGGAAAAAACCCACCAAATATTAAAAGGTTTCTAGTCAAATCATAACAGTTTTAAGTGTTGGTTGTTCCAGTACTGTGGCAGAGCAGGGCTAAACTGGAAAACAAAACAGAAGGCAGTGAAAAACAAGGAGAAGCACAAAAGTAGAAAAGGCAGGGAAATAAAAGAGCCTAAATGTATGCCTTGGAAAGATCTGCAGCCAAGAGAAAGTTGTCTGTAAGTCTTTCCTTTTTTGATGGGGACATCATCAACTTGAAACGCACATTTGGTGGACCAGATGTGATATCTGGGATCAGAAAGCCCATGCCCCATATTTCACCCATCAGCTACTGGAGCTGAAGACATTTCTGTAAAGACAGGTCCTGCCCCTTGGCTTTGTTTCCTTTTCTTTCCCTTTTCTCTGCCCATTTCCCCCTCTGACAGAACTTGGGGGAAATTCGTACAGGACCCCCTTATTTTAGAGGCTAATGGGACCTAGGTACATGGTTGGCAAGAGGAGAGAGAGCAGGACAATGCCTGTTTGAATAGTTACTGAACTGGCTGCTGGTGGAATGCAGTTCCCCATTCTCCTGCGATCAGATGAACAGAAGACATCACCTGTGTGATTTTGATCTGCAGGAAAGGGGGATAGATTCCTCATTATTAACCAAATGCATCATTATGATAGCTTCACAGAAATGGCTTGATGCTGTCCTGGAGTGTTTTGGGTTTCCTCTGGCACATCAGATGACATCTACAGTGGGAAAAATGGTTGGTTACTCAGTTGGCTTCTCAGGTCAAGCAGCTTTCCCACTGCAAACCTAAAGCCCCTACTTGATCGTTTAGGAAACATTTAACCTACAAGCTGGCTGAGCTGCATGCCACTTTGAAAAGGCAAAGAAATCTGTTTTCTTCTTACCTCATAAGATGTCCTGGCAAGACTGTCCCTGTGCAACCCTCTCCAGGCCATATGTTTCACAGCAAGGCAAAGGGAACATTGCGTCCCTCCCCTGCAAAGCTCCCTGCTCTACTGGTGGTAATCCAAGGCCTATGGCAAACGCCACTGCCAACAACCAAGCATACTCTTTGCCTTCATGGGTGTGTTTTCCCCAGTTTGAAGGACAGTGGAGGCAAAAGCAGCCAAGGGACCAGCTGAGATCATGGAAACAGGTGTGCAAGAGGCACGTGTCAGAAAGGTTGGTCAAATCCTGGCCCTGGATTTGAGTTCAGTCTTGGTTCTGCAATAAGCTTTCCCTGAGCAGGTCATTTCATCTTCTTATGACACCGTTCTTCCCCCACAAGAAGGAGAAGAAGGCTCTTCTGTGCCTCACTGAAGGGAGACAACAGGAAAACTTTCAAAGGCCTCAGTTACATGTGCAAAGACAAGCAGTGGATGGCAGCAGGGTGGGTGGAGATGGGCTTGATTCTTCTAAAGTGAATTCAGATGAACTGCATCAAGGTACCAAGATGCTACATTTTTTCACCCAAGCACCTTCCAGAGAGGCCGTGCTCAGAGCAAGGCATGATGGGAGAATCTGAGCCCACCTAGCCACTGCAAGGGAAGGTAGAGAACATCCAACCCAGTGCTCTGGGGATGCTTTAGTGTGTGATCTTGGGAAGTGGCAGGAGACGGTACTGGGGGACTGGTCAGCCTGGTCACTTGGAAATGCATAGACAGCTCTCCAGCACACCCAAACCACCAAACCCCAAACCATCAAGCCCAATGGTTGAACCAGAGCTGAGTAGAGAGATTGTCCACCCACATGCTGAAGCACCATGGCCCACACCTACAAGGTACACAGTCTGCTGCTATACAGGAGGCAGGATGCAAACACCCCTGAGGATGTAGGGGCCTGTATCTTCACATGGGATGGGGGTCTAACAAGCACTCCTCATGCTACTTTGGACACATGCCATCCTTTTCTCATGCCCCCCAAGAAGACCAGTCACACATAAGAAGTTACTCATACATACTCTTGCAAGTCAGGGGCTGTTGTGATGACAAGCTGACCAGAGACACAGCAAGAGTCTTACACCGCAGTTACCCCAGTCCCCTAATCCGGCACAACCCCAAGCTACAGTCAGAAGAGGCAGACCCATTCTTTCTCCCCACCCATCCCTAGCCGTTTATTCCAGCCACGTCAGTAGCTGTTGGCACTAGCAGTCATGAGACCATGTGATATGTCGGGTCAGGGAACAGATCCCACTGAAAGCTTACCCCAAAAAACACAGAAAATTTTGCTTTTGGTTGGAGTGCTTGCTGGCCACCCCTTTGATGGCAATGCTTTCTAGAGAAACTTCTGACTGCAAAGATGTACTTAAGTGAACTCCAAGGTCTGCTTTCTTTTTTCTGGGATGCAGACCTGATCCCACCCACCAAGATGACCTCCCCTTTCTTACTCATACTTTCAATTCTTACACTCATAAATATCTGAGGCTCTTCTGATAAACAGGAGATTCCTCTACTTACTGACTGTCCAAATATTTTTTAACAAATTTCAGATTAGCATGGAGAGCCCAGGGCATGGCGAGGAAGAGGCCATCCACACGCAGGGGTCTGTCTGGCAGCAGGGACCTGGAACTGGTCTTTCTCTCATTTGACAAAGGAAAAACAGCAACAGCATTTTCCTCCCTGAAGTGTGTCTTGTCTCCAAATGGAGGTACCCTAGCAGAGGTTCTCCTTTGACAACTGCAGGGGAAAAGGCTACAGGGAGAAATGTGGAGAGTCAGAGCCAAGAAAAAATTGGGATTTCTAATGCTGTGATCCCACCTGGGCAGCTGTTTCTGAGTTGGGCAGAGGCAATGAATCATCTCAGACACAAGCAGCCGTGTCTGATGTACCCACAGGGGACTGCAAGCAGATGTGCTACGGAGGCATGCCAACCTGCTGCTCTGCAGCTGAGCCATGGGAACTGGCCTTATGGCTACTAGTTAACTGGTGAATTGGGGCCTGTTCTCTGACCCTAAGCCCAGCAAGTGGATTCTGGCCGCATTCAGACACTCTTAGCCTCCGAACTACAGTGATCACATCCAAGTTGCTTCCTGGGACCTCCACCGGGAAATGTTTGGGTCAGGGTGGGCTGGTCTGGGTGCAGACTGTGCCAGGGGCCATGCTAACGACTGCAGAGTGTGGTCTGTCAGGTTCCTGTGCCTGGGAGCTGGCACCATTTCACTGTCAAGCCCAATACATCCTTCGTGCGCTCTCGGCCCTCTCAGGCTACTGCAACGCAGTTGATGGGCTGTAACTCCTTAAGCTGCACTAACCCAACGGTTTGTGTCCGAATACCCAGATCCTCCCATAGCATCTGTCTGTCTGCCTAGATACTTCTCCCTGGCATCTGTCCCTCTGCACCAACACAAGGTTTCATACTCCTGCCCATCACGGGGGCAAATCAGAGGGAAAGGTGGGAGCTGAGCCAACGTGTTTTGTGTGCCCAGTCTGGCCTGAAGCCATCAAAGCAGAAGAAGAAGGTCACATACCTTCTCTTAGCTACATGCTCTGTGTAGGACGGAGAAGCCACCACCCAAATGGACCAAAGCCAGTGCCAGTTCTGGACTCAGGCAACTGGTGCTGTTTGGGATCATTGCAAAGAGTTCAGGGAGAAGCTAACAAGATATATTTAGACAACAGAGCCAAACTCTTCTTGGTACCAGGAGATGACACAACAAGGGGCAACAGCACAAACTGCAGGTTGGGCATTAGGAAAAGCTTTTACCTTAGGAGGTGGTGCAGCACCGGATTGGGTACCCAGAGTGGTGGGGGAGTCTCCATCCCTGGGAGTTTCTAAGCTTCAGTCAAACAAAGCCATGACTGACCTCATCTAGGATTGGCAGTAGTCCTGTTTTGACCAGGAAGCTGGACTAGAGATCTATGGGTGTCCCTTCCAACCAGCATTTCTGCAATTCTATGACACCAAAAATTTGGGGGGGGGGGGGCGGTTGGACTCAGACTGATGCAGTTCAGGGGGAAAGATATTTATCCAAGTCAAATGGGCAAAATCTTGCTTGTAGAAATATGAGAAATACGATTTTTTTATTATTATTACCGTGTATATGTATGTTTGTGTGTGTGTGTGTGTGTGTACTTTATATATAAATATATAAACATGTATGTACATATATATGTATATACTGTGTCCTTAAGAAGGAATGGTATTTCACCAAGCTAGGAGTCATCTCAAATCAATTCTCTTTGCTTCTGCTATTAGAATTATTATTCTGTGGCTATAAAGAACATAGCTATATAGAACCATACATATGTAAATGTATAAATATATATTTATACATATGCACACACACACAACAGATATACATATATAGCATATATATATTATGATATATAGGAATATGTAGGCTATATTTAGCTCCACATTCCTAAAAGCCATCTCTGAACTTGAGGGCATTAAACAATATTGACAATTACGTGCATATTCAAGCCCCTGCCCCGGTTTTCTTTAGTTCGCAAATTTAGATATAACCTCTGAGTCCAACTCTGAGTTATTATGCTGGCAAACACCATTCAGGGACTCCAGAGAGAGGAGTTACACCAAAGTAAGTTAGGCCAGATTCTGGCTTATGTACGGGAAGGCAGCCAGAGACAAACAGAAAGGTGTTTACTACAGTGCATCATGTTACACAGGACAGTTGGTTTGTCTAACCCCTGGCCATTCTTTTTTCCTGTTTTATTAGTTATTCTGAACGATAAGTCAACTCAGCCCCCAAGAGGGGCAGGAGGATAGAGTGATCCTCCCAGCCACTGATAAAGTATCTGAAAAGGTCAGTTCAGATCTCAACAAGCACAGAAATTGCAGCCCCGGCCAATAAAGCGGCAGGTACCAAACTTATCAGGGCAACCTATAACTTGCAGTTTTTCTAACTCAATTGATTGGACTTTTTATCTAAAATAACAGACATTATAAGATAGGCGAAAGTCGAGATAAGGAACAAAATTGAGTAGTCTTGAATCAGATCAGCTTGGGGACAGGTTCAAACTCCCACACCTGCCCTGGAGGAATCAATGAAAGTTTCTTGGCATTGTCCACTCATTCTGAAACGCTGCTAAAGTTGAGTGAACTTTGAGACCGCGGCGTTTATTCTGTGATTATAATTAACCTGCTCACCCGTTGTTATTGATTTCGCATGAAGGGAGGTGACAGAGTCTGACTGGATGTTGGTTTAGAAATATAAATGGCTGGGAGGGGAGGCAAAGAGGCACGCAGCTGACTGTGCTCTTCCCTGGCTGGGAGCAAAAGAAAACGGGGTTACTCCACCCAGGGGAGTTGCTCTGGCTTCTGCTTATGGTCCTGTTTGTGCTGGGAACAGGAAAAAACCTTCAGGGCCTGATCTTCGCATCCACACAGTCAGGGTAAATCCCAGGGCTGAAGATCTACCCCATCACTCTTGAGACATGAGGACTGAGCATGGGAAGCCTGTGAGAAAACCCTCCGTCCGGCTCAGGTTCCAGGGCAGCAGGGCATCCCCCCAGACCCAGGGAGCATGAGGAAGACGTCCCCCACCCCGAGCCAGCTGCCTTCCTCGTGCTCCACTTCACCACGGCATGTCCCAACTCAGAGTCCTTCCCAGCAGCATGTCCCCCGGGCAGTCAACTCCCAGGACCAGCACTCACTTCCTGAAATAATCTCAGACATCTGGGGCCAAACATACCATTCAGAGGAGTCCTGATGTCTGCGGCTCACCTCCTAGCTGTTTTTTACAACTCCAACACCGCAAGCCCTGCACGATGGCTCCCTAGCTTCCAGACCCAAGGACTTGGCTTAGAAACTCATAGAATTTAAAATAATAAATGGTAGATTATTTTTATGTCTCTTTTGGAGTTTGAACATTTAGGAACCAGGGTTTCCCAGCTTTCCTGTTGTCCAGTAAAGCTGTTTMCCTCCCCTTCCAGCAAAACCAGAGATGCATATATAATAACATGACTCCAGAAGCTGGAGCTTGAAGGAAACCCAAGGCACACCAAAGCACAAGGGCCAGCAGCAGCTGGAGGTGGGCAGCTAAGGGGTACACAAGGAAGAGATGCCTCCAACACTGTTTGGAGATGTATGCAGAGCCAGAAGAGACAGTAAGCCCCAAAGGCCCATCTCCGCTGGCCCAAAGGGCCAGGGCATAGGCCCAGCCACAGCTCCAGCCAGGGACTGTTCCCGAAGGGCAGCGGAGAGAAGRCCACCAGCTCCTGGAGCTGCATAGATGCCACACTGTCCCATCTGCCCTCAAGGCCAGAGGACAGTCCAGGGCCTGTTTTATTTCCTATTATAGGCATAACAGGCAAGCACCATGCAAGCAGAAGCTGTGAAAAGGAAAGAATTGGCAAAATATTGCTCGGTGGGAATGCCATCGTCTCCTTTTCCCAGCTCGCTCCACCGCCTTCTCTTCTGCTGTACTCAGATTTTAACTTTTTAGAAGCATCTGATGGCTCGGTATTTGTACAGCAACAGGCACACAGCCCCATACACCAGCACACCATAAACACGGCATTATGGCTATAAACATCAACTGGGCCATGCAGAAAGCTCTGCGGCGCCTTGGGAGGGAGAGCAAGAACAAGAGCAGGCAGCAGTGTCCCACTGCAGGACCTCTCCTGAAATGCTCCCCAGCAGACACCAACCTAATTCCTGGGGATTAGGAGGAAACATTTCCACGCAGCTATTTTGTTATCCAGGATTCAGAAGTGTCTAGTACCAGTCCCTGGTGGAGACGGGAGAGCAGCCCTGCTGGATCTCTGATCTGGCTGGCTTTTCCCCGTCTCCGCTGCCAGTGGAAAGCTGTTGCTTTTCCTTTACTTTCCATGAATTATTTTTCCCTCCTCCACGAACAAACGGAGTTTCCGACTCCCCCCC
The DNA here is from genome assembly GCF_003343035.1 of Apteryx rowi. NCBI lineage: Eukaryota > Metazoa > Chordata > Aves > Apterygiformes > Apterygidae > Apteryx > Apteryx rowi. The sequence continues at coordinate 1,541,063 of NW_020448041.1, read as the reverse complement.
AAAACTGGCGCTAGCTATTTGAGCCCAGCTGGCTCCGATAAGGGGATCACCAGCTTTATGGGTCACTAAAAATAAGAAAAAAAGCAAATCCCTTTATGCTGCGACTGATAAATCCAGTGGCCGCTTTCCAAAAAAGAAAAAAAAAAAAAAGGACCCACTGGCTTTTTGAGAGCTTTCTGGTGCAATGAGATATTCACCTACAGAGGGAAGCTGTAGATCTCCAAATAGTTTGCAAGGGGTTGCATTTCTTCCCTGCATGTCTTCCCTATGGAAGCTTCTCGTATGGGCCCGATCCTGCATCGGCTTCCTTTTCCATCCGAAAATCCAAAATGGAATTTTTCATGTGTATCCATTAAAGGTTATTTCAGTAGGAGAGAGAGGTGAGAAGGGCACAACTTTGGTCCCCCAGGCAGACGGTGAATCCCACAGAAGCTTTAGGTGCACAGACTGGCCAAAGCGGATTAATCAAAAATGTCTCTGTGCAGGCAAATAACTAGAAAAAAAAAAAAATCACTGGGCACCTTTGGAAAAAAAAATTATTTTTGCTGCTATTTGACACTCTCCCAACTTGGCTTTAAAATCCAGGCCTTGTTAAAATCAGAAAGCTGAAACGTTTCAGAGCTGATGACGGGGTCAGATCTACGTCCAACTTTGAAAATCTCTGCCCAGAGCTTCTTTCCTAGTGCAGCCGGCTGGCTCTCTACCGAGGGTCCAGCTGCCTGTGTTTTTTGGATGAGAAAATCCAGCTCCATCTTATCATATGTAAAGAAAAATCATAACCAAGTGCACTGAGTGTTTTAAAAAGTGAAATAACAAGGGAAATACCGTGAATCTGGCTCTGCCGCAAGGGCTTCTAATCCACATTCTGATTTTCCAAAGAACACTATGCGTGGCCCCGATTTTCCAAGCAACAACTGACCTCCCGAAATACTGTCCCACTGCAAAGAAAAGCCAAGTCCTGCTATCATATAAGTTACAGCAATTTCTAATAGCAGAAACTCAGGAGTTTCAAAAGAAATTTTAATACCAATTGTACCACTCACTGTGAAGGCAAGGATGATTGAATTTTTTTCAAGTACTGTGACGCACGTATAAGCACCCATGTATACAGACCTCACTGCTCTGGAATGGCAGATAATTGTTTTTAATTTGCCATTACAGATGTATTTACATCTAGGACCAGCCACTACGACTGGTTATCTGAGAAAGAATCGTTAACATTAGAGCAATTTCAGTATTTTGCCATCTGGATGTTTAATATAWGTAAGATAACTTTGTCCTGAAAGCTTTTTTTTCACCCCTAAAGTAAGAAGACCTCAATTCAACCTTACSATTAAGTTTGCTTTTATAATTTGTTTTAATTTTGGATTTAAGAGCAAGTTCTCACAAATTGTCCTGGTTATTTAAGCAGCATTTCACGATCACACACAAAAGGCATATTTACACCTTCCTGCCAGACRGTCAGAAGGCAGCGTGAATTAAAGACCCATCTACAAGACGAATATTTTGGCGGAGACGGTGAATCCGGTGTACTCAAACAGCAAATCTCCATTTTTGCAATTCGACAGGCATAATGAAATATATCCCTCCAAAAAGGAGTCATGCCAGTAACAGCTCAACCTTGACGTTATAACTGAGGGGTTTTGTCAGCGCGGTTGCGTTAGCTGCGGATCGCACGTCGCTGTAACGCTGGCCGACGCGGCCGTCCCGGCAGAAATCGGCATTTCTGCATCTGCCCTCCAAACGTGGGCAAAACGGGCTGATTTAAGCCCATGATCTGTGCTCCGGACACACGTCATCGGCAGGTTTCTCAGGCAGCAGTGACCCCAAGAGGGAAGGCAGACGCCTCCCGTGAGTTTTTTATAAAAGGGTCGCAAAAGCMGCGTTCCACGCAAAACTTTCGGCCGCTTCCACCTTCCTCTCCCCAGTGCCCAACGGGACCTTTTCAAAGCGGGGAGAGATTCCCGAGTGCCGCATTTCTCCATCCTCTTTTTAATAAGGAAATTGTAAGGAAGGAAGGCTGTACCGGACCGGTATGCAGGGCAGGGAATTTGGGGACAAAACCTACAACAGCCTAAGAAAAAAGGTGCATTTGCACCGTTCCTCCTGCACGAGCCAGGCTCCGGCGGGGAACTGCCGGTTTCGAGGAGCAAAAATTTCAGTCCAGAGCTCTGTACTGATGAGAGACAAGGTCTCTGCAGGTTTCGGGACGACGCATTAGCAGATCTCACTGCTTGCACTGGAGTTTTCAACGAGGTTTTTTTAATTGGATTTTCCTTAAGATTGCATTTTTTTTCCCCTTTCGTTTGAACAACCGCTGCGCGCATCCCCCTTACGGCAACAGGATGCCAACCTCAGGCACAAAAGCTTGCTAGTCTTACCGAACCTCTGCTACATTTTCACCTGGTTTGGGGTTTTATTTGATTTTTTTTTTTTTTAAATAGTATCCATTTTAAAACATCCTTAATTTTACAGCCACCGAGAGCCAGATACTTTGCCCGTTCGAAATAGCCAGCTCCCTCCAGCATAACCAGCTTGGGAAGCACCTCTCTGCCTGCCGAGCCAAGGTTTCTCCATCATCTGAAGAGCACAGAGACAGCAGGATCGGGTCCAATTTCCTTTGGTAAACACCGCCAGATAAACATTCATCTCTTTCCAAGGATTTAGCCACTTTTCCCCAAACTGATGGAAATACAGAGAAAGCAAAATACAGGCTGTTCTCTTAAATTAAAAAAGAAAAAATGCTGTTATTGTTATAGGAATAAAGTCATGCACATGCATATATGCGCAGAGAAGAAAAATAATTAATCCTTGCTTAATAAGGTCTTAGATTCAATGCCACTATCCATTACTTTACAAAAAAAAGCATTTATAGTATATTATATACTAAAGCAGAGCTGTTCTATGTAATATTTCACATTTSTAGTGAATAATAGGGGATTAAGCGTAGTCATCGATAAAGGTATTGTATTATTAGTAATGGCCATATAGCACTGTCGATCATATTTTTATTATTGTTGTTGCTTTATTTACAATTTTAAACTCACTCTTTGGGGTTTTCTAGGGTAAAAAGCAGTTGCGTGTTTGAGCTAGGCCTCACATTCCCATGCCCCGATTCTACGGGTTTTGTCCCCAAACCCAGCGGTGCCGGGATCAGGCCCCTCAGATCGAGCCGGTTCGCTCTCGGGAGCCATCCAGAGGGATTGGAGCTGGCGGAGGAGAGGGGGCAGGATGAGACTGAGCGGTGACAATTAAATTAGGCTGGGAAGCAGGAGGCGGTTTTAAACCCGCGGCGGAACGAAGCCCCGGGCCAACCTCCCCGCCGGCGGGCGCGAGGTGAGAAACGCAGCCGCTTCCAAATCAGGCCTCCATGCGTCTCCGGAAGGGCCCGCGGAAAGCTGCGACGGACCAGACCCGGCGACTTCGGTCCTCGGCCCCCGCGACAGGCATCAGTCATGCAACAGTCAATTCCAATTTTGGAAAAACGAGGGCCGTGAGCCACACGTTCGCCCTAACGGCGCTTCAGGCGAACGGGAAACGAGGCCGGAGCGGAGCATCCTGGGACCGCGTTCCTTACCCCCAAACCCCCGCGCGCTTCACCCTTTAAGCACACGTGCAAAACAGAGGGATACATCCCCCGGCCTCATCGCGCCGACAGCACGGAAAGAGAGATGCTCCGGTCTATCCGGAGATGTATTTCGGGACGTTTCCCCGGGGCGCCTGCTCCCGGAGCGGCCGCGCTCCAGGGAGCAGCTACCTTGCCCTTAGGTGTGCGGGGAACGATACGGGGCTGTTTGCAGGGCCAGAGGATTGCAACAAATGCGGATGAGTCACCGGGAACGCCGGCCCGGGAATGCTACGGGGCAAATCTCTTAGCATCCCTACGGGAAACCTTCAGATCTGAAGGCTTTGATCTTTCCAGACGCTGCTGCCGTGTCCGAATCGCGGCTGTTCGGGGACCCGGACTTCGACTTCGCCTCGCGGGGGAAAAAACCGAACAGAAATGCCCACAAACGTGGGCCCCGAACGGCTCCCAACCGGATGGACAAAATTGCTCCCCATGGTGATCCCGCAGCAGCAGCAAAGCCTCTGCTTTCCCCAGGTTTGCACCGGCGCAAAAGCAAGAAGCAAAACGGCGCCGGGTGGGGATGGAAAAGCAGGATCCGACCCTCCATCCTCGGCGCGAAACAGCCTTTCCGGGAGGCRGCAAGCGGCGCGGGGCCGAAAGCGCCGGGCGTCCCTCGCCGGGGGGGCCGGCCTGGGGGCAGATCCCCCCTCCTGGAGCCGATGTGGATTCCCTCAATCCACACTCCCTCCTACCCGGCAGAGGGGGAAGGGGCACGGTGCCCGTCCGCGCCAGTTTTGGGACGCGTCTCAAGCCGCGCTCGCGGAGGAGACGGCTTTTGGCGCTGGGCAGGGAAGGCTCCTGGAAGGAGACTTTACAGCGGGCTCTTTTCATGCATCATTAAGTCGGGAATTCATTATAACCCTGTCTAAGCGAATGCCCGGAGCAAGTTCACGGCCTCAGCCACCGGGTCTGATCCTGCCCTTCAGGGTATGAAATCACTCACCAAATGCACCTTGAAAAGCCCAAATGAGGCATTTTGAACTCGCACCGGCGAAAGCTTTCCAAGCAGGCCCGTGTGATTTATGCACCCGCCTTCCCCAGCGAGCTAAATTTGGCAATTTTTAACCTGGGCCAAAAATTCCCATCATTTGGCTTGATGAGCAAGATCTTTATTTATTTATTTTTTTCTTCAGTCTCATTTTCTAATCATCCTTGAATACAGATTGTCACAGCTCCTTTCCCCAGGGCATAGCTTTTCAGTGGAAAATAAATGCCATCCGCAATTGCACAGACCGCATATCTTTGTATATCCAGCTACACCTGCGTAGACTTGGTCTTAATTATTAAAAAGCAATATTTTTAATATTGCAATGGTCCTAATGACGCTCTAGAATCAGCACTTTAAAAAGGTGGGAGTGTGTCCAGGAAGCAAAAAAATCACTCGAGGAAAATGAGAGCCCTGCAAAAGCACTTGGACCTCGATTTACCATAGCCTTGCAGGAGGGGCTGTATTTCTACCCGCGGATTCCTCGTCGTGGAGGGACTAAAAAATATCTTCGGTCCCAAGGAAAGTCAAAGGAAGGAGTCGGGGCTCTGCTCGGCCACAGAGTCAGACCTGGCTGTGCGCTTCATCCGAGCACCTCCGTGCCCAAAGCATCCCCCCAGGCTGGAAAAGAGACCCCCGGAAACAACCCCCGCTCCATCGCGACGCCCGCGGCCAAATCCCGCCGACAAAACTACCCGCCGGGGGAGCTGCCTTTTAAAAAAATCCCCATTAATATTTTAAAAATCCCCTTTAATATTTTAATACTGAATTTAGCACGCTATGGCTTTCAGCCGGTTTCTGTTTGAAGTAATGCTTTTTTTTTTTACTGCGAGCACTTTTTATTTGAAACCCAGGTGCTGTTTCCACGTCCAGGGCGGAGGTACAAGCAGACCCACCGAAATAAAAACCCGCGGTTTATGCTGCGCTTCCCTGGGCGCTGCGAGGAGACGGGACGCAACACCWTGAATCCAGCAACAGAATCAGGACCTCGCTTTAGAAAAGGTTCCGGCTCTTTCCTCCCTGCTGACAGCAAAAAACAGTCGCTAACATTTGCTGAACTAGCTCCATGCATCCGATCTACCTGCCGCTGTAAAAGACCCCGGACAAGAAAGGTCTTTGGCACCAAAGCCACAATCTGATTGAGAGACCTGCAACACAAACCACTGCTTAACGCAGGGCCTGAGACACCAGAATCACTACATAAAATAGGCTAGGCCTGAAAAGCTGCCGGGTATTTCYGTAGATGCAATGCTTCATTTGCAATAGTTCATTTTCAAGCATTTTTATTATTAAGAGCCCATTTGAGACCCTAGCAAAACGTCGATATTTTTTTTTTCCCCCAAGGAAGAGATTACATGCTGGCCAAATGCAAAAACAGAAGTGCCCTTCGCAATAATATTCAATAATTCCTGGTTTTCCTACATGTTCTGCCTTTGCAACGCTTCTCAAAAACATCGCCTGGTTGTCCCAAGCTTATTCCTTAAAGGTAATCTGTGCCTCATTTTAAGGAAATCCTAATGCCCATAGAAAAGCAAAAGGCACGGCAAGGGCCAGGCTTTCACCAATACCCGACTTTCATTTCTGTAACTTGTTTAAATAATAATAAAGGTAAAGAAAATCTTTGTAGGCAAGAAGGAAAAATTCCACTCCAAAATGCAGATTAAAAAGTGGCATCTTAAAATATATTTGCAGATAAATCTGAATCATTTTCTTCCTGACGTGTTTTATTTTTTAACTCAGGCTCTGAAGCAAGCGCAAATACCTCCATAGAAGGAGCGTGTGGAACAAAAAAGGGATTTAGAAAACTGCAAATGCCCCACATTTCTCTCCCCCCCAAATGCCACTGTTCTCCCCACTTCTCCCTTTCTCCTCGGTACAAAATAGGCAATATTTTAAGCCTTTTGGGCCAATTCCTGGGTGTAGAACCAGAAGCGCTTAATTAAATCAGTGCGTCGGCTCTGAGAGCTGGATCAGCACGACAGAGCTCAGGGTTGGGATTTGGGGCAGGGAGACCCTAAAATTCAAGGCCGGCTCRCTCAAATGGGCTCAGCCACCTGCGAGTCCCCCCCAAAGGCAAAACCGGGCCGGTTGTCCCGTGCAAGACGCTGCAAGAAATGCGGATCCATTTGTTTTTTGCCTTCTCTACTGTGTCTTCCCCCCCCCCCGGTGCCACATTTCCCTTCATTTTCCTGTGCTCCTACCCCATCTTGCCTAATAGAACTTTCCAGAAAAAAGAAAAAAAAAAGGACATAAAAACATGAAACAACCCGAAGGCAGACGTGGGGTGCGCGGGCCAGACTTCTCTTGTGCCTTCAATCCCTACTGAGCCCTTTTTACACCTCAAGCAACTCTGGGAAGGGGCAACCTACGGAGCATCGTAGTCCGTATACACCACGGTCATCCCCGTCGTGGGCCCTAAATGCCCACGGAGCTATTTCCATGCCCGGCTCCCATCCGGAGCAGGCCCTTACACAGGCGTTCGGTGCACAATTTCTTGTGGCCCCTCTTTTTAATTGGGGCCTTTTCGTTTGGAACAGCCTTTTCTCCGGCAGGGTGTCGCRGAGGAAGGGAAGAAGGTGCAAGGAGCACCTACGGCGCCGCGGGGACCCCGGTATTTTGCAGCCGAGCGTATCGCAGCCGGAGACGGTCCCGTCCTCACCGAGTCGGTGCTTGCAAAAAGCAAAGCCCTCCGTCCCGTCCTTCGCGCCCTCCTCGCCCTACCCGCGCAGGGGTGCGCGCACAAAATTAAGGGGTCATTGGGGTGAAACCCGCCACCGCTGCCGATCGCAGCCCTACCTGGAGGCTCGCACTCACCGATGTTGGCGTGCCTGGCGGCTCCGGGCGTCCCTCTGTTCTGCAGGTTGTGTAGCATGGGGCTGTCGAAGGGCGAGGAAGTCCAGGTCGTGGCCATTTCGGGGCTCATGTAAGCCGGGTAAGGGCTGGAGTAGGAGCTGCCGAAGCCCCTGCTGTACTGCTCCCTCCCGTTGGCGGAAAGGCTCAAGGAGCTGCTGTAAGCCGCCGCGGCCTCCCGGGAAGAGGTGGCAGGGATGGGGGTGCTGGTGGAGAAGGAGAACCGAGGTGACACAGGCGGGTGAGAAGATCCGGGGTTGTAAGCGGCGCTTTCGGCTCCGGGCTGAGTCCAGATGGAGTGGCTGGAGACGGGGCTGCCTTGCTGGGAAGAGCCCCCGCTCTGGAGGTAAGGCAGGCTGGGGAGCATCGAGGTGACCCTCGTGGTGGGCACGTAGACGGGGGACGCTGCGGCCGCGCCGTGCATGAAGCCACCTGCCCCCTCGTACGCCGGGGGGCCGGGGTTAGCCGCCATGGCTAAACTCTGGTACATCTCGCAACGGGCCCCCCCAAACCCCAGCCGGGCCCGCGGGCACAATCCAGAGCGGTGGCGAGAAGGTGCCAAACCCGGGCTCCGCTTTCCCCGGCCGGAGGTGCGGCGAGCGGCGGCCGGAGCGGTC